>NC_134362.1:149395284-149695284 GCF_048569485.1 Anomaloglossus baeobatrachus | reverse complement strand
GCCTGCATTGCACACTCCAACTAATTATAACTAAGCCATTATACTAGCAAACACTCAGTGTACCTAGTGGCATCCTATACGTGGCTATTGGACTTTGCTATAGTCCCACTAGTGCAAAGACATTTGCAGAGCGCGTCTGCCTGCATTGCACACTCCAACTAATTATAACTAAGCCATTACACTAGCAAACACTCAGTGTACCTAGTGGCATCCTATACGTGGCTATTGGACTTTGCTATAGTCCCACTAGTGCAAAGACATTTGCAGAGCGCGTCTGCCTGCATTGCACACTCCAACTCATTATAACTAAGCCATTACACTAGCAAACACTCAGTGTACCTAGTGGCATCCTATCTGTGGCTATTGGACTTTGCTATAGTCCCACTAGTGCAAAGACATTTGCAGAGCGCATCTGCCTGCGTTGCACACTCCAACTCATTATAACTAAGCCATTACACTAGCAAACACTCAGTGTACCTAGTGGCATCCTATCTGTGGCTATTGGACTTTGCTATAGTCCCACTAGTGCAAAGACATTTGCAGAGCGCGTCTGCCTGCATTGCACACTCCAACTCATTATAACTAAGCCATTACACTAGCAAACACTCAGTGTACCTAGTGGCATCCTATCTGTGGCTATTGGACTTTGCTATAGTCCCACTAGTGCAAAGACATTTGCAGAGCGCATCTGCCTGCGTTGCACACTGCAACTCATTATAACTAAGCCATTACACTAGCAAACACTCAGTGTACCTAGTGGCATCCTATACGTGGCTATTGGACTTTGCTATAGTCCCACTAGTGCAAAGACATTTGCAGAGCGCGTCTGCCTGCGTTGCACACTCCAACTCATTATAGCTAAGCCATTAGACTAGCAATTTTTGCTGCCAGTTTAAGGCCTGTAGTTGCATTGTCAGGGATATTTATTCTTTATTATTCTGCTGTTAATAAAGCTAGACCACCACTGCAATCTACACCACCTCTCAATTTTTACTACCACATTTTCAGTGCACAATCTTGTCGCAATCAACATGAGTGGCAAAATGACAGATGCTGGTGGAAAGGGGAAGAGGCGTGGTGTAAAAGGCAAAAAAGGTTTTGTCCGTGGGGAAGCTGGCAAAGCTCCATTATCATCTGCTGAAGATAGACCCTCTACCAGCAAAAGTAAGATGTCTACTACTTACCATGGACAATCCGATGTGCTCCCTTTTTTACGGACACGAACAACAGGAAGAAAGGTAGATGATGGGCAAAAAAGGAAAATGCTTGAATGGATCTCAAGTGGTCCAACAAGTGCCCTCTCAGCCACTTCAAGTACCGCATCCAAAAAACACCAGTCCTCTGAGTTGTCATCCCAATCACACTTGATTTCTCCCAGCTCTGAAGTCTCCATCAGCCCTGCACAGTATGGTGGATCTGAGATGGCTGAGTCTGCAGAGCTGTTCAGTCACACTATAGCCTGGGAATCAGAGGTCTGCTCCCAAGCTACAGTGAGTACAGAACAGGAAATGGTCTGCAGTGATGCCCAGAACCTTTGTGACTCGGATTCAGGCCGTGAGGAACAAGTTTCTGAGCATAATGTTGACCCTTTGTCACAAACTGTAAAACCTGTGGTTATAGACAATGAGGAACATTCTGATGAAGATGAGACGCAGATACCCGATTGGGATGACAACTTAAATATTCGGTCAGGGCAAGAAGAGGCTCGGTCAGAGGGGGAGGGGAGTGCAAACACAACAATTGATGATGAAGTTCTAGATCCCACCTACTGTCAACCCCCACTCAGGCACTCGAGGAGGTCAACAGAGGCAGTGGAGGAGGATGCAACCGACGACGAAGTTACCTTGCGCCTTCCTGGACAGAGTCGGAGCACTGGTAGCACGTCTACAACTGCATCCTCAGCCACCACTCTGCCTCTGAGCATTATTCGGGGTGGATCAACAGGTCGCATGACCTCTAAGCCTTGCCTAGCCTGGTCCTTTTTTGACATAGAAAAAGATCGCCCAAATTATGTGATATGTAAAATTTGTCATGGTCGTCTTAGTAGAGGTCAAAACCTCAGCAGTTTGACAACTTCTTCCATGAATCGTCACATGAATAAATATCATATGGCCGGGTGGGAAGCTCACCGTGCTGCAATGCAGCCTAGCGGAGCAAACCATCCACCGCCTGCCCCTTCCAGTGCATCCGCGCGCTCGTCATCTTCTAGGACTGTTGGGACAGCTGTCACACCTGTTTTTCCACCCACAACTTCCACCACTGTAACCGCAACAGGCAGTTTGCTTGGTAGGTCGTCAGTTGTTTTGGAAGGGGAAACAAGTGAGTGTGTACAGCTCTCTCAAACATCGATAGCACCAACTTTGGATGAAGGCAACATCATGTCTCCGCCTGCACTTTCCTCACAAAGCTGCATTTTTCCAGGGACACCCTACTTAACACCGTCTACACACAGCAGCCAGATCTCTGTCCCTCAGATGTGGTCAAATAAAAGGCCACTTCCTGCGACCCATGACAAAGCGAAGAGGTTGACTCTATCCCTCTGTAAGCTGTTGGCTACCGAAATGCTGCCTTTCCGCATAGTGGACACACAGGATTTTAGAGACCTTATGTCTGTCGCTGTGCCCCAGTACCAGATGCCTAGTCGCCACTACTTCTCTAAGAAAGGTGTGCCCGCGCTACACCAGCATGTCGCACACAACATCACCGCTTCCTTGAGAAACTCTGTGTGTGAACGGGTGCATTTCACCACCGATACTTGGACCAGTAAGCATGGACAGGGACGTTACATGTCGCTGACTGGGCACTGGGTAACTATGGTGATAGATGGTGAAGGGTCTGCTGCACAAGTCTTGCCGTCCCCACGACTTGTGTGTCAATCCTCTGTCTGTCCAAGTTCCGCCACTGCTTCTGCATCCTCCACCTCATCTGGGTCCTCCACCTCCGCCCCAAGCCTGCCTGGTCAGGCCACCAGCGTTCTCACTGCGCAGAAGGAATCACGCACGCCTCATTACTATGCTGGCAGCAGAGCGCAACGGCATCAGGCGGTCTTTAGCTTGACATGTCTTGGGAATAAGAGTCACACAGCTGAGGAGTTATGGTCAGCTCTGCTGTCCGAGTTTAATAAATGGTTGTCTCCACTCAACCTGCAGCCTGGTAAGGCCGTGTGCGACAATGCTGCAAACCTGGGTGCGGCCCTTCGCCTGGGCAAGGTGACACACGTACCTTGTATGGCTCACGTGTTGAACCTTGTCGTCCAGCAATTTTTAACACACTATCCCGGCCTAGATGGCCTTCTGAACAGGGCCCGAAAACTGTCTGCTCACTTCCGCCGTTCAAGCGCCGCAGCAGAGCGACTTGCATCGCTCCAGAAGTCTTTCGGCCTGCCGGTTCATCGCCTGAAATGCGATGTGGCGACACGCTGGAATTCAACTCTCCACATGTTACAGCGACTGTGGCAGCACCGCAGAGCCCTGGTGCAATACGTCATGACGTATAGCCTGGGCCAACGAGATGCAGAGGTTGGGCAGATCACCCTGATGGAGTGGTCTCAGATCAAGGACCTATGCACCCTTCTGCACAGTTTCGACATGGCGACGAATATGTTTAGCGCTGACAATGCCATTATCAGCATGACGATTCCAGTCATTTACATGCTGGAGCACACGCTAAACACTATTCGGAGTCAGGGGGTGGGACAACATGAAGGGGAGGAACTACAGGAGGATTCATATGCGCAAGGGACAACAACATCACCAAGGTCCAGACGTTCATCATCACCAACGCAGCAGGCATGGGACCATGGGGGACAGGGATCGACAAGGGCGCATAGTAGCAGGCGAAATGTTGAGCAAGGTGCAGGAGAACATGAAGAAATGGAGGACGAACTGTCCATGGACATGGAAGACTCAGCGGATGAGGGAGACCTTGGTCAAATTTCAGTTGAAAGAGGTTGGGGGGAGATGTCAGAGGAAGAAAGAACGGGTAGCACTTCTATGCCACAAACACAGCGTGGACTTGGTCCGCATGGCTGCGCAAGACACATGAGTGCCTTTTTGTTGCACTACCTCCAACATGACAGTCGTATTGTCAAAATTAGAAGTGATGATGACTACTGGATTGCCACACTATTAGATCCTCGGTACAAGTCCAAATTGTGTGACATAATTACAGCCATAGAAAGGGACGCACGTATGCAGGACTATCAGCAGAAGCTGTTACTCGATCTTAGCTCGGCTTTTCCACCAAACAACCGTGCAGGTGCAGGGAGGGAATCTCCCAGTTGTAACTTGACAAACATGGGACGGTCTCGTCATCTTTAACAGTCTACCCGTACCAGTAGGACCGTATCTGGTGCTGGTAACAGCAATTTTATGGAATCTTTTCATAATTTTTTTAGACCCTCTTTTGCAAGGCCACCAGAGACAACAAGTCTGACACATAGTCAACGGCTGGAGAGGATGATACAGGAGTATCTCCAAATGAACATCGATGCCATGACTGTGCAACTGGAGCCTTGCTCCTTTTGGGCTTCAAACCTAGAAAAATGGCCAAAGCTCGCAACTTACGCCTTGGAGATTTTGTCGTGTCCAGCTGCCAGCGTTGTCTCTGAACGTGTCTTCAGTGCTGCTGGGTGTGTGCTGACAGATAAGCGCACGCGTCTGTCCAGTGACAATGTGGACAGACTGACGTTCATCAAAATGAACAAGTCATGGATCCAGAAGGAATTTACAACCCCTGTGTCATCCTGGGGAGAGTAAATGCTTGTGGATTTGGAATGTGCTTGATGCAAATCTCGCTGTTTTGTGTACAACTAGGGCACAAGTGCTGCCACTGAATGGGTGGGTGTGTGTGGGGCACAATTTTTGGAAAAAAGGGAGACTCCGCTTGGAGTAACCCTTGCTTACATTGTTTTTAAAAGAAGCCAAGATGAACAAGTCATGGGTCAGCAAAGACTTTATCTACCTACCCCGGTGTCATGCTGGGGACGGTTAATTATGGCGTATTTTTGAATGTGCTTGATGCAAATCTAGCTGTTTTGTGTACAACTAGGGCACAAGTGCTGCCACTGAATGGGTGGGTGTGTGTGGGGCACAATTTTTGGAAAAAAGGGAGACTCCGCTTGGAGTAACCCTTGCTTACATTGTTTTTAAAAGAAGCCAAGATGAACAAGTCATGGGTCAGCAAAGACTTTATCTACCTACCCCGGTGTCATGCTGGGGATGGTTAATTATGGCGTATTTTTGAATGTGCTTGATGCAAATCTAGCTGTGAAGTGTACAACTAGGGCACAAGTGCTGCCACTGAAGGGGTGGGTGTGTGTGGGGCCAATTTTTGGAAAAAAAGGAGACTCCGCTTGGAGTAACCCTTGCTTACATTGTTTTTAAAAGAAGCCAAGATGAACAGAGCTGGGATCAGGAAAGACTTTGCTACCTACCCTGGTGTCATCCTGGGGACGGTTAATTATGGCGTATTTTTGAATGTGCTTGATGCAAATCTAGCTGTGAAGTGTACAACTAGGGCACAAGTGCTGCCACTGAATGGGTGGGTGTGTGTGGGGCACAATTTTTGGAAAAAAGGGAGACTCCGCTTGGAGTAACCCTTGCTTACATTGTTTTTAAAAGAAGCCAAGATGAACAAGTCATGGGTCAGCAAAGACTTTATCTACCTACCCCGGTGTCATGCTGGGGACGGTTAATTATGGCGTATTTTTGAATGTGCTTGATGCAAATCTAGCTGTGAAGTGTACAACTAGGGCACAAGTGCTGCCACTGAATGGGTGGGTGTGTGTAGGGCACAATTTTTGGAAAAAAGGGAGACTCCGCTTGGAGTAACCCTTGCTTACATTGTTTTTAAAAGAAGCCAAGATGAACAAGTCATGGGTCAGCAAAGACTTTATCTACCTACCCCGGTGTCATGCTGGGGACGGTTAATTATGGCGTATTTTTGAATGTGCTTGATGCAAATCAAAACATCCTGTTTGCAACTAGGGCCCAAGTGCTGCCACTGATGGGGTGGGTGTCTGTGTGGCCCAATTTTTGGAAAAAAGGGAGACTCCGCTTGGAGTCACCTTGCGGTGTTTTACATGACTTTAGAAGGGCGTGCCATGCCTATATCTGTGTGTCCTCCTCTTTTTCCTTGTCCAGCTGTTTTGTTTTCGCATGAGTATATGTCCTTGTCACTTTCCCATGTGTTTGAGTTGTTTGTCACCTTTTGGACACCTTTGAGGGTGTTTTCTAGGTGTTTTTCTGTGTTTGTGATTGTCTGCCATTGTTTCCTATGCAGTTCGAGTTCGGTTCGTCGAACGTTCGACGAGCCGAACTCGAACGGGACCTCCGTTCGGCGAACCGACCTCGAGCCGAACCGGGACCGGTTCGCTCATCTCTACACAGGACCTTCTTCCAAAATATAACTTGCTTGTCCAAATGTGCTTTTGCATACCTCAGGCGACTCTGTTTGTGGCATGCTTGCAGAAACGGCTTCTTTCGCATCACTCTCCCATACAGCTTCTCCTTGTGCAACGTGCGCTGTATTGTTGACCGATGCACATTGACACCATCTGCAGCAAGATGATGCTGCAGGTCTTTGGAGGTGGTCTGTGGATTGTCCTTGACTGTTCTCACCATTCTTCTTTTCTGCCTTTCTGATATTTTTCTTGGCCTGCCACTTCTGGGCTTAAGAAGAACTGTACCTGTGTTCTTCCATTTCCTTACTATGTTCCTCACAGTGGAAACTGACAGTTTAAATTTCTGAGACAACTTTTTGTATCCTTCCCCTGAACAACTATGTTGAATAATCTTTGTTTTCAGATCATTTGAGAGTTGTTTTGAGGAGCCCATGAAGCCACTCTTCATAGGAGATTCAAATAGGAGAACAACTTGCAAGTGGCCACCTTAAATACCTATTCTCATGATTGGATACACCTGCATATGAAGTTCAAAGCTCAATGAGGTTACAGAACCAATTTAGTGGTTTAGTAAGTCAGTAAATAGTTGTTAGGAGTGTTCAAATCAAGAAATTTATAAGGGTGCCCATACTTTTGCTCCAGTCAAATTTTGTTTAAATGCGGATTGCACATTTTCTGTTAGTACAATAAACCTCATTTCAATCCAGAAATATTACTCAGTCCATCAGTTAATAGATATATGAAACTGAAATAGCTGTTGCAAAAACCCAAATTGATGTAAAGAAAAAAGGTTAACATTAATAGGGGTGCCCAAACTTTTTCATATGACTGTATTTTTATATATATATATATCTATCTCTATATATATATATATATATATATATATATATATATATATAATTACAATATGTGTGTATAGTAGTTAGTGATGGTGGGCTGGTGGGAGGAGACTGTGGTATTCGGAGAGGAGTCGGTGATCAATACGGAGAAAATCCTATTGTGGTGTCGTTTTATTGATGATGTGTTCATGCTTTGGAGAGGATCAGAGGCTGAACTTTTTGAGATGGTGTCAGTCCTAAATGCCAATACTCTGGGTCTCAGGTTTACCCATGAGGTGAATAGTAGTAAACTGCCATTTTTGGATGTTCTGATAGAAAAAAACGAAGCAGGTGAAATCATCACAAGCACGTACCGAAAACCCACCGCGACAAACTCTTTGTTAAGGTGAGAGAGTGGACACTAGAGATGAGCGAACCGGTCGCAATTCGGCTCGAGGTCGGTTCGCCGAGCCGAGGTCCCGTTCGAGTTCGGTTCGTCGAACGTTCGACGAACCGAACTCGAACCAATAGGCTATAATGGGAGGGAATCAAAAGCACATAAAAATGCATTATAAATGTACACATACAGTTAATAAACATTGCCATAACACTTACCGGTCCCCGCGATCCCTCCTGCACTCTGTCTCCTGCCGCTATTCCATCTGATGATCGCTGAATCCTCCCGGTGACCGGCACTGCCAGCAGAGATGCAGGACCTATCGTGACGTCAAAATAGCCATGTGACCAGTCACGTGGCTATTATCTCATTGGCTACAGACTGGTCACATGACTATGACGCGTCATGTAGGACCTGCGAGTGCATCTCTCCGGTACACATTTGTGTATCGCCGTGTACCGGCGACATGCTCTAGCACACGGTCGACTCCCCGCTCCGTTAGGGACCGGCTGACACAGCCGGTCATTAACGGAGATCACCGTTGCCATAGCAACGCAGTTAGCGGTGACGTCACCGCTAACCATGGCTCCGGGAGCACCGTTGCTATGGTAACGCGTCTGTCAGCGTTACCGCTGTTACCGCTAGCAGCACTGATCACTCACAGAGTGAATGCTCCATGGGAAGCAGCGTCTTCCCCCATGCAGCAGTGATGTAGCAGAGCTGCATTTGTTGAACGAGAAAGACAGAAGACCATGGATCGTGGAGGGCTGACAGGGGGTAATAAAGATGGAGTCTCTAATGTGTCTGTGTATTTATTTCTATTAAAGTATTTTTTCTCTGTGTGGTGTCTTTTTTTTAACCCTTTATTGGAGATTCCTAATGGCCGGGTCAAACGTGCCTGACATTAAGAATCTCTGGCTTAATACTGGCTAGTAAAACAAAGCCAGTATTAACTCATGATTACCCAACAAGCCACCCGGCTTCAGGGCTGTTGGAAGAGTTGAATACAGCGCCAGATGATGGCGCTTCTATGAGAGCGCCATTTTCTGGGACGGCTGCGGACTGCAATTCGCAGCAGAGGCGCCCAGAAACCTCGGGCTAACCTGTGTTGCGGATTCCAATCCCCAGCTGCCTAGTTGTACCTGGCTGGACACAAAAATGGGGCGAAGCCCACGTCATTTGTTTTTTAATTTTTTCATGAAATAAGTGAAATAATTAAAAAAAACGGGCTTCCCTATATTTTTGGTTCCCAGCCGGGTACAAATAGGCAACTGGGGGTTGGAGGCAGCCCGTGGCTGCCTGCTGTACCTGGCTAGCATACAAAAATATGGCGAAGCCCACGTCATTTTTTTGGTGGGCAAAAACGTCTGCATACAGTCCTGGATGGAGTATGCTGAGCCTTGTAGTTCTGCAGCTGCTGTCTGCTCTTTTCCATACAGACAGCAGCTGCAGAACTACAAGGCTCAGCATACTCCATCCAGGACTGTATGCAGAAGTTTTTTGCCCCCTGAAAAAATTATGTGGGCTTTGCCATATTTTTGTATGCTAGCCAGGTACAGCAGGCAGGTACGGCTGCCCCCAACCCCCAGTTGCCTATTTGTACCCGGCTGGGAACCAAAAATAAAGGGAAGCCCTTTTTTATTATTTCATGAATTTCATGAAATAATTAGAAAACAAATGACGTAGGCTTTGCCCCATTTTTGTGTCCAGCCAGGTACAACTAGGCAGCTGGGGATTGGAATCCGCAGCACAGGTTGGCCTGAGCTTTCTGGGCCCCACTGCTGCGAATTGCAGTCTGCAGCCGCCTCAGAAAATGGCATTTTCATAGAAGCGCCATCTTCTGGCGCTGTATCCAACTCTTCCAGCACCTGCCTGCTATACCTGGCTAGCATACAAAAATATGGTGAAGCTCACGTCCTTTTTTTGTAGTTTTTTGGCAAAAAAAATAAAAAATGCTTCCCTGGATTTTCCATTGCCAGTGAAGGTAACACCAAGCAGTGGGGGTTAGCAGCCAGTAGCTGCTTGGATTACCCTTAGCTAGCAATACAAAAAATGCAGCGGGAGCCCATATATATTTTTTTTAATTATTTATTTAAATAACTAAAAACAAAATGGGCTTCCCTTTATTTTGATTGCTGGACATCACAGTGCTGTAAAAATAAATCTTTAAAAAAATGACGTAGCGCTCCGCGGTATTTTTGATTCTCAGCGCAGATAAAGCAGACAGCTATGGGTTGCCACCCCCATCTGCCTGCCGTTACCTTGGTTGGCAATCAAAATACAGGGAAGCCCATTAATTTTTTCTATTTAAAAAATAGTTAAAAAAAAATGACGTTGGGTCCCCCCATTTTTGATAGCCAGCTAGGGTAAAGCAGACGGCTGTAGCCTGAAAACCACAGCTGGCAGCTTTACCGTGGTTGGGGATCCAATGTGGAGGTCCCCTCAGGCTCTTTTTTATAATTATTTTATAAATATTAATAATTACACAATAAAAGTAGGGTCCCCCTAAATTGGATCACCAGCCAAGGTAAATAGGACAGCTGTGGTCTGGTATTCTCAGGGTGGGAAGGTCCATAGTTATTGGGCCTTCACAGCCTAAAAATAGCAGGCCGCAGGCACCCCAGACGTGGCGCATCCACTAGATACCCAACATCATAAACTGTCAGTACTAACAAAAAAAAAAAATCGACAAAAGAAATTTATTTGAAAAAACAGTCCCCAAAACATTTCCTCTTTCACCAATTTATTGTAAGAAAAAAAATAAAGGGGTCCCACGACGACTCTGGACCATCTAGAATATGGGGGGGGACACTCAGGGAACGTATCCCCCATTTTCTAGGAGTGCGGACCCTTCATGTGAGGAGTGTGGGTGCAATGAATCTGCACTCACTCTCCCCGGGTCCACAGCAGCAGAGTCCATGTCGTAATGGTTGCTACCAAAGCTGCAATGCCCTGCTCATGAGGTAAGGGCATGCCTAATCAGGAGAACTACTGCAGAGGAAGCTCTGCTCACTGGTATATAGGTGCTCAGAGGTAATAATAGATAAAATTAGTGAGTAACCTCGGCACTCTAAGGGGCACTTTGCACACTGCGACATTGCAGGTGCGATGTCGGTGGGGTCAAATTGAAAGTGACGCACATCCGGCATCGCATGCGACATCGCAGTGTGTAAAGCCTGGATGATACGATTAACGAGCGCAAAAGCGTCGTAATCGTATCATCGGTGCAGCGTCGGCGTAATCCATAATTACGCTGACGCCATGGTCCGATGTTGTTCCTCGCTCCTGCGGCAGCACACATCGCTGTGTGTGAAGTCGCAGGAGCGAGGAACATCTCCTACCGGTGTCACTGCGGCTTCCGTAGGATATGCGGAAGGAAGGAGGTGGGCAGGATGTTTACATCCTGCTCATCTCCGCCCCTCCGCTCTTATTGGCCGCCTACCGTGTGACGTCGCAGTGACGCCGCACGACCCGCCCCCTTAACAAGGAGGCGGGCCGCCGGCCACAGGGACGTCGCACGGCAGGTGAGTGTGTATGTGAAGCTGGCGTAGCGATAACTTTCGCTACGCCAGCTATCACCACATATCGCTGCTGCGACGGGGGCGGGGACTATCGCACTCGACATCGCAGCATCGGCCTGCGATGTCGTAGTGTGCAAAGCCCGCCTAAATCTCCCAGACTAAGTCAGTAAGTCACAACGGATAGTAATGCAAAATCACTCTTTATTGGTCCGTATTAAGAAAAAAAAATTTTTCATAAGCATATATGTTTTTATCCAAAACAAGTTACAAATGATGTTTCGGCCTGAGCCTTCATCAGATTGGACTTATCTGCATGTAATCATGAAAAATGACAATAATCAGTATCACATAAGAGTGAGAGAACAATAACATAAACTCGAACAATGTAGAGGTACAATTGGGATGCAGCAAAAAAATTGCAACACAGCAAGAAATGAAACACATGATACAAATGTCATAATACAGTACAAGGACAATATAGTAATGACAAATATGGGGTCAGAGTAGGCTTAGACAGCTCTGGTACGAAAGAGATGTCAATCATAAAGTAACATGTGCAGTAGGTGTAGAGCTACACTATGCATGGCAGAGCTAATGGGTAGACTGACCGGAGAAAAAGTGGAGAAAAAAATGGAGAAAAAATGGAGAAAAAGTGGAGAAAAAGTGGAGAAAAAGTGGAGAAAAAGTGGAGAAAAAGTGGAGAAGAAGTGGAGAAGAAGTGGAGAAGAAGTGGAGAAGAAGTGGAGAAGTGTTTGTTCATGCCAGATGGGAGATAAATAATTTTTTACCGGCGCTGTCATTTACTGTAACGTGATCATCGGTGTACGGTGTATACCTGTGATCACGTGAGCGGTGACCGGAAAAACCGTCCTGAATCATGATCTCCAGGGTCTCAGCTAGCCATGAAACCCCAGAGATTTTCTGACGCTGGGGGGTGTTATTCACTTATTTCTGCCTGCTGTTTATAAACGGCAGATCAGAATAAGGCTACATTAACACGACCGATCCATTTTTGTGGTCTGCAAAAAACAGACCGTTTTTTTTCATGGGTGCATCCGTGTGGCATCCGTTTCCATTCCGTAGACGGTCCGTATGTCATCTGTTTGTCATCCGTGTGCCTTCTGTTTTTTTTGTGTACTGCAAAAAAACTGAAGGAGGGTAAATGCATAAATTTACCCAGGATCCATAGCTTCATCCTACATGAGGCGGTCACATGTTCCCTCCAGTGCCATTTTCTATTGCTTTTCACAGCATAGAGCGCTCTGGTGATTTTCTTGTGCTTGTGCACTTCATATCAGTCTTTTCTGTCATTATAATGGCAGAAAGACACATAATGTCCCACTGTCCTGCAGTTTTGTAATTTTGCACCCTTTGGTGCCTTTCATGTGGGGTGCTTAGCTTTGTATTTAGCCAAAAAAATGAAAAAAAAAATGACGTAGGGTTCCCCCTAGTTTTGTAGCCAGCTAGGGTAAAGCAGATGGCTGCAGCCTACAGACCACAGCTGGAAACCTCACCTTGGCTGGTAATCCAAAACTGAGGGCACCCCACGCTGTTATTTTAAATTAAATAAATAATTAAAAAAAACACGTAGGGGTCCCCCCAAAATTGGATCACCAGCCAAGGTAAAGCAGACAGCTGGGGCCTGATATTCTCAGACTAGGGAGGTCCATGGTTATTGGACTCTCCCCAGCCTAAAAATAGCAGGCCGCAGCCGCCCTAGAAGTGGCGCATCCATTAGATGCGAGAATCCTGGTGCTTCGCCCCAGCTCATCCCGCGCCCTGGTGCGGTGGCAAACGGGGTAATATATGGGGTTAATACCAGATGTGTAATGTCACCTGGCATCAAGCCCTGGGGTTGGTGAGGTCAGGCGTCTATCAGATACCCGACATCACCAACCCAGTCAGTAATAAATAAAAATAGACGACAAACACATTTTTATTTGAAAAAACACTCCCCAAAACATTCCCTCTTTAACCAATTTATTAGAAAGAAAAACAAATCCAGGTCTGGTGTAATCCAAGGGGTTGCCATGACGATCCACACTGTCCCAGTCAATGAAGAGCAGAATGTTCCCCATTGGCTGGGAGAGCAGTGCAGTGACCTGAGCTAACATCAATAGGTCAGCCCAGGTCACTGCAGGGCATGACAAGTGCTTCTGTCAGCGAGGTACATTACCTGCGCTGATCTCCTGCACTGCCGACAGCACCTGTCACTGAGTTCAATGACCGCCGCCTTCACAGCCAAGTATCGCGAGAGGCCCATGACGTCACCGCTAGTCAGTCTCGGATCGGAAGCGAGAGAAGGTGATGTGACAAGCGGCGGCCATGGAGGACAGTGACAGCGCTGAGGTCGGGATGGCGGCACTTCATCACCGCAGGTAAGCCGAGCGGGGCCATGTGTGCAGAGTGTGTGTGTGTGTGTGTGTGTGTGTGTCTACGTGTGTACATGCCGCGGGCAGGAGGGGGTGGAGCGAGCTGAGGGGGGAAGTGTGGGCTTCCTGCACGTAACTAGGATAAACATCGGGTTACTAACCAAAGCGCTTTGGTTGGATACCCGATGTTTATCTTGGTTACCAGCTTCTGGCAGGCTGCCGGCGATGGCTCCTGTACACTGTAGCTGTAAAAAGCCCTGCTTTTTGCTGCTAGAACCATTCTCGAACGTATCTAGAACTATCGAGCTTTTGCAAAAAAGCTTGAGTTCTAGTTCGATCTAGAACAGCCCCCAAAATCACTCGAGCCGCGAACTGGAGAACCACGAACCGCGAACCGCGGTCAACTCTAGTGGACACCCTACCAACCTTAAGGGTATACCCAAAGGGCAGTTTCTTAGGCTTAAGAGGAATTGCTCTGAGGAGGGCCTCTTTCTAAAACAATCAGAGGATTTGAATTACCGGTTAAGAAATAGAGGATACCCTGAAAGGGTCATTAACCAGGCGTTTTCAGAAGTGAGATGTAAAGATAGGACCAAAATCCTGAATTCTCCAGCACAGAAGGATAAAAAAGAGGAGGTCATACGGTTCATCACAACGTATAATAATGGTGCAGAAGAGGTACATAACAATCTGAAAAAACACTGGTCCATTTTAAAAATGGACGAGGACATTGCTCCAATGATACCAGATAATCCGGCGGTCACCTACAAAAAAGCACGTTCCTTGAAGGAGAGACTGACATACAGCCATTTCTCTGCCTCTAATAAAAATAACAACAAAAAAACATGGCTTCCCAGCGAGGTCAATGGGTGTTTTAGATGTGGTGGATGTATAGCCTGCAATTTTATAAAGACTGGGAGAAATTTTTTTTCAAATGTAATGAACAAACAATATGAAATTAAAACCTTCATCAACTGTAAAACAAAAGGAGTCATCTACAAGGCCACGTGTAGGTGTAAAAAAGAGTATGTCGGAAAGACAAAGAGGGAAATGAGAAGGAGAGTGGGAGCACACCTTCGGGACATCAGATTAAAAAATGACACCCCACTGGCACGACACATTAATGATGAACATAATGGGGACCCCAATTGTATTTCCTTTCAAGGAATTGATGTAATACCATTACCAGTGAGGGGGGGGGACTGGGACAAGAGCATATTGAAACAAGAAACTAAGTGGATTTATTGGTTGGGCACTGTTAAACCACGGGGTCCTAATGAAACACTGTCCTTTGCACCCTTTGTGTAGGTATGAGGCTAGTTGCTAGGAGGGATAGTCGCTGGCCGAGTGGGGGCACCAATCACTGACTTTTTTGGTGCCGACCCCCACATGATAGGTAGGATCTAGCTACCCCTAAGTTGTTGAGACTAGCAGTAAGAGTGGTGATGGTATTTCTATTTTTCGGGGACCATATATGGTTTTTATGCCCCCTGTCTGCTCGTTTGATCCCTATTGGTGAAAACCCGGTCCTTACCCATGTCCCAGATTTATGGCCCTAATGCCAAATGGATTAGTTCCAATACAGATATCTCTTTTATTGTTTTTAACCTTATTTCTTCATCATTTGGGTTTTTTTAGGGTAATTTCTGAATTTCTCTGATTTGCCATAATAATAAATATATTCCTTGCCTTAGATTTCTCTGATGCTATATCCTTTCTGGACTCTCTGCAGCTGTGTGGTGTTTACTACACAGCGACAGGATTTGCAGTTTGCATGGTCTGTCTGGGAGACCCCCTTTTTATCTCCCTCACATCTGATACCCATATACATAGGATGGGTTTATTAAAAAGTTTTTGGTGCGAGATTAATGAACGCGAGTATTACGACCGTGCAGGCGCGATAGGATGCGTTCCACCATGCACTCTGCTGACGCGCACACGTTATCGGGAGGCGTGCGTAACTTTCGGGCACGTGACCGATGGGCGGATGTGACGTCACACGCCGTGGCGGCGGCTTTAAATATCCAATAACCCAGTTGAGCAGGGTACGGCTGTCCTTTCCGATGCACGTGGGAGGCCAGGACCACAGTAAGTAGGCTGCCATGGGAGGTGATCACCGCTGCTTAAGTGTGTCTTTACACTTGGTTGATAAAATTCATTTTCGTTCTTTTTAATAGCATGTGTCCATTTATGTGAGGACATCTACGGTCCATATACGCCGCTCTCCTGATGACAAGGGAAACGCGTTGAGAGTGGAGCTATATTTTATTCAGAAGTGGGCATAAGGTTTGGATCCTGTGGAAATACCTGGAAAAAACCGGGGGATTCATTAAAGGCCAACTTGTCTGACAGATTAACAGTGGTAATAAGAGGAACACCATTCCCAAGTAACGGCAATATGGTGAGATTGTTCCATATTTTTTCCACATCTAACTGGTCCTAGTGAACTGCTACGCCACCCTCAGAGTGGGGGTTGGTGCTTTACATAAGCTAATCTGTGGTTGTTTATCACTGTAATATTAAGTGGTGTTGTGATTAGAGTTGAGCGCGGTTCGTGGTTCGTGGTTCTCCAGTTCGCGGCTCGAGTGATTTTTGGGCTGTTCGAGATCGAACTAGAACTCGAGCTTTTTGCTAAAAGCTCGATAGTTCTAGATACGTTCGAGAACGGTTCTAGCAGCAAAAAGCAGGGCTTTTTACAGCTACAGTGAGCAGGAGCCATCACTGGCAGCCTGCCACAAGCTGGTAACCAAGATAAACATCGGGTATCCAAGCAAAGCGCTTTGGTTAGTAACCCGATGTTTATCTTAGTTACGTGCAGGAAGCCCACACTTTCCCGCTCAGCTCGCTCCGCCCCCTCCTGCCCGCGGCATGTATACATACATATACATACACAAACACACACACACACACATCCACCCCCCCCCCCGCCCGCCCGCCCGCCCGCCCGCCCGCTCGCTCGCTCGCTCGGCTTACCTGCGGTGATGAAGTCCCGCCATCCCGACCTCAGCGCTGTCACTGTCCTCCATGGCCGCCGCTTGTCACATCACCTATCGCTTCCGACCCGAGACTGACACTGGCGGTGACGTCACGGACCTCTCGCGATACTTGATGTGAAGGCGCCGGTCATTGACCTCAGTGACAGGGGCTGTCAGTGTGCTGGAGATCAGCGCAGGTAATGTACCTCGCTGACAGCAGCACTTGTCATCCCCTGCAGTGACCTGGGCTGACCCATTGATGTTAGCTCAGGTCACTGCACTGCTCTCCCAGCCAATGGGGAACATCCTGCTCTTCAT
Organism: Anomaloglossus baeobatrachus; assembly: GCF_048569485.1. Lineage (NCBI taxonomy): Eukaryota > Metazoa > Chordata > Amphibia > Anura > Aromobatidae > Anomaloglossus > Anomaloglossus baeobatrachus. Next base: position 149,678,480 of record NC_134362.1, on the reverse strand, counting down.
TGACTGGGACAGTGTGCATCGTCATGGCAACCCCTTGGATTTCACCAGACCTGGATTTGTTTTTCAATCTAATAAATTGGTTAAAGAGGGAATGTTTTGGGGAGTGTTTTTTCAAATAAAAATGTGTTTGTCGTGTATTTTTTTTTTATTACTGACTGGGTTGGTGATGTCGGGTATCTGATAGACGCCTGACCTCACCAACCCCAGGGCTTGATGCCAGGTGACATTACACATCTGGTATTAACCCCAAATATTACCCCGTTTGCCACCGCACCAGGGCGCGGGATGAGCTGGGGCGAAGCACCAGGATTGGCGCATCTAATGGATGCGCCACTTCTGGGGCGGCTGCGGCCTGCTATTTTTAGGCTGGGGAGATTCCAATAACCATGGACCTCCCTAGTCTGAGAATATCAGGCCCCAGCTGTCTGCTTTACCTTGGCTGGTGATCCAATTTTGGGGGACCCCTACGTGTTTTTTTTTTTTAATTATTTATTTAATTTAAAATAACAGCGTGGGGTGCCCTCAGTTTTGGATTACCAGCCAAGGTGAGGTTGCCAGCTGTGGTCTGCAGGCTGCAGCCGTCTGCTTTACCCTAGCTGGCTACAAAACTTGGGGGAACCCTATGTCATTTTTTTTTCATTTTTTTGGCTAAATACAAAGCTAAGCACCCCTTAGTGCCACATGAAAGGTACCAAAGGGTGTTCCACTTTTTCTCCATTTTTTTCTCCACTTTCTCTCCACTTTTTCTCCACTTTTTCTCCATTTTTTTCTCCACTTATTCTCCACTTTTTCTCCTCTTATTCTCCACTTTTTCTCCACTTTTTCTCCACTTTTTCTCCTCTTATTCTCCACTTTTTCTCCACTTTTTCTCCACTTTTTCTCCATTTTTTTCTCCACTTTCTCCACTTTTTCTCCACTTTTTTCTCCACTTTTTCTCCTCTTATGCTCCACTTTTTCTCCTCTTAATCTCCACTTTTTCTCCACTTTTTCTCCACTTTTTCTCCACTTTTTTCTCCACTTTTTCTCCTCTTATGCTCCACTTTTTCTCCACTTTTTCTCCACTTTTTCTCCACTTTTTCTCCACTTTTTCTCCACTTTTTCTCCACTTTTTCTCCTCTTAATCTCTACTTTTTCTCCTCTTATGCTCCACTTTTTCTCCACTTTTTCTCCACTTTTTCTCCACGTTTTCTCTACTTTTTTCTCCACTTTTTCTCCTCTTATGCTCCACTTTTTCTCCACTTTTTCTCCACTTTTTCTCCACGTTTTCTCCACGTTTTCTCCACTTTTTTCTCCACTTTTTCTCCACTTTTTCTCCACTTTTTCTCCTCTTAATCTACACTTTTTCTCCACTTTTTCTCCACTTTTTCTCCACTTTTTTCTCCACTTTTTCTCCACTTTTTCTCCTCTTATGCTCCACTTTTTCTCCACTTTTTCTCCACTTTTTCTCCACTTTTTCTCCTCTTATGCTCCACTTTTTCTCCACTTTTTCTCCACTTTTTCTCCTCTTATGCTCCACTTTTTCTCCACTTTTTCTCCACTTTTTTCTCCACTTTTTCTCCTCTTATGCTCCACTTTTTCTCCACTTTTTCTCCACTTTTTCTCCACTTTTTCTCCTCTTATGCTCCACTTTTTCTCCACTTTTTCTCCACTTTTTCTCCATTTTTTTCTCCACTTATTCTCCACTTTTTCTCCTCTTATTCTCCACTTTTTCTCCACTTTTTCTCCACTTTTTCTCCTCTTATTCTCCACTTTTTCTCCACTTTTTCTCCACTTTTTCTCCATTTTTTTCTCCACTTTCTCCACTTTTTCTCCACTTTTTTCTCCACTTTTTCTCCTCTTATGCTCCACTTTTTCTCCTCTTAATCTCCACTTTTTCTCCACTTTTTCTCCACTTTTTCTCCACTTTTTTCTCCACTTTTTCTCCTCTTATGCTCCACTTTTTCTCCACTTTTTCTCCACTTTTTCTCCACTTTTTCTCCACTTTTTCTCCTCTTAATCTCCACTTTTTCTCCTCTTATGCTCCACTTTTTCTCCACTTTTTCTCCACTTTTTCTCCACGTTTTCTCCACTTTTTTCTCCACTTTTTCTCCTCTTATGCTCCACTTTTTCTCCACTTTTTCTCCACTTTTTCTCCACTTTTTCTCCACGTTTTCTCCACGTTTTCTCCACTTTTTTCTCCACTTTTTCTCCTCTTATGCTCCACTTTTTCTCCACTTTTTCTCCACTTTTTCTCCACTTTTTCTCCACTTTTTTCTCCACTTTTTCTCCACTTTTTCTCCTCTTATGCTCCACTTTTTCTCCACTTTTTCTCCACTTTTTCTCCACTTTTTCTCCTCTTATGCTCCACTTTTTCTCCACTTTTTCTCCACTTTTTCTCCTCTTATGCTCCACTTTTTCTCCACTTTTTCTCCACTTTTTTCTCCACTTTTTCTCCTCTTATGCTCCACTTTTTCTCCACTTTTTCTCCACTTATTCTCCACTTTTTCTCCTCTTTTTCTCCACTTTTTCTCCACTTTTTCTCCATTTTTTTCTCCACTTATTCTCCACTTTTTCTCCTCTTATTCTCCACTTTTTCTCCACTTTTTCTCCACTTTTTCTCCTCTTATTCTCCACTTTTTCTCCACTTTTTCTCCACTTTTTCTCCATTTTTTTCTCCACTTTCTCCACTTTTTCTCCACTTTTTTCTCCACTTTTTCTCCTCTTATGCTCCACTTTTTCTCCTCTTAATCTCCACTTTTTCTCCACTTTTTCTCCACTTTTTCTCCACTTTTTTCTCCACTTTTTCTCCTCTTATGCTCCACTTTTTCTCCACTTTTTCTCCACTTTTTCTCCACTTTTTCTCCTCTTAATCTCCACTTTTTCTCCTCTTATGCTCCACTTTTTCTCCACTTTTTCTCCACGTTTTCTCCACTTTTTTCTCCACTTTTTCTCCTCTTATGCTCTACTTTTTCTCCACTTTTTCTCCACTTTTTCTCCACGTTTTCTCCACTTTTTTCTCCACTTTTTCTCCTCTTATGCTCCACTTTTTCTCCACTTTTTCTCCACTTTTTCTCCTCTTAATCTCCACTTTTTCTCCACTTTTTCTCCACTTTTTCTCCACTTTTACTCCACTTTTTCTCCAGTTTTTTCTCCACTTTTTCTCCACTTTTTCTCCTCTTATGCTCCACTTTTTCTCCACTTTTTCTCCACTTTTTCTCCACGTTTTCTCCACGTTTTCTCCACTTTTTCTCCTCTTATGCTCCACCTTTTCTCCACTTTTTCTCCACTTTTTCTCCTCTTAATCTCCACTTTTTCTCCACTTTTTCTCCACTTTTTCTCCACTTTTTCTCCACTTTTTCTCCACTTTTTTCTCCACTTTTTTCTCCACTTTTTCTCCTCTTATGCTCCACTTTTTCTCCACTTTTTCTCCACTTTTTCTCCACTTTTTCTCCTCTTATGCTCCACTTTTTCTCCACTTTTTCTCCACTTTTTCTCCTCTTATGCTCCACTTTTTCTCCACTTTTTCTCCACTTTTTTCTCCACTTTTTCTCCTCTTATGCTCCACTTTTTCTCCACTTTTTCTCCACTTTTTCTCCACTTTTTCTCCTCTTATGCTCCACTTTTTCTCCACTTTTTCTCCACTTTTTCTCCATTTTTTTCTCCACTTATTCTCCACTTTTTCTCCTCTTATTCTCCACTTTTTCTCCACTTTTTCTCCACTTTTTCTCCTCTTATTCTCCACTTTTTCTCCACTTTTTCTCCACTTTTTCTCCATTTTTTTCTCCACTTTCTCCACTTTTTCTCCACTTTTTTCTCCACTTTTTCTCCTCTTATGCTCCACTTTTTCTCCTCTTAATCTCTACTTTTTCTCCACTTTTTCTCCACTTTTTTCTCCACTTTTTCTCCTCTTATGCTCCACTTTTTCTCCACTTTTTCTCCACTTTTTCTCCACTTTTTCTCCTCTTAATCTCCACTTTTTCTCCTCTTATGCTCCACTTTTTCTCCACTTTTTCTCCACTTTTTCTCCACTTTTTCTCCTCTTATGCTCCACTTTTTCTCCACTTTTTCTCCTCTTAATCTCCACTTTTTCTCCTCTTATGCTCCACTTTTTCTCCACTTTTTCTCCACTTTTTCTCCTCTTATGCTCCACTTTTTCTCCACTTTTTCTCCACTTTTTCTCCTCTTATGCTCCACTTTTTCTCCACTTTTTCTCCTCTTAATCTCCACTTTTTCTCCTCTTATGCTCCACTTTTTCTCCACTTTTTCTCCACTTTTTCTCCTCTTGTGCTCCACTTTTTCTCCACTTTTTCTCCACTTTTTCTCCTCTTATGCTCCACTTTTTCTCCACTTTTTCTCCACTTTTTTCTCCACTTTTTCTCTTCTTATGCTCCACTTTTTCTCCACTTTTTCTCCACTTTTTCTCCACTTATGCTCCACTTTTTCTCCACTTTTTCTCCACTTTTTTCTCCACTTTTTCTCCTCTTAATCTCCACTTTTTCTCCACTTTTTCTCCACTTTTTCTCCACTTTTTCTCCACTTTTTTCTCCACTTTTTCTCCACTTTTTCTCCTCTTATGTTCCACTTATTCTCCACTTTTTCTCCACTTTTTCTCTACTTTTTCTATGGTCGGTCTACCCATTAGCTCTGCCATGCATAGTGTAGCTCTACACCTACTGCACATGTTACTTTATGATTGACATCTCTTTCGTACCAGAGCTGTCTAAGTCTACTCTGACCCCATATTTGTCATTACTATATTGTCCTTGTACTGTATTATGACATTTGTATCATGTGTTTCATTTCTTGCTGTGTTGCAATTTTTTTGCTGCATCCCAATTGTACCTCTACATTGTTCGAGTTTATGTTATTGTTCTCTCACTCTTATGTGATACTGATTATTGTCATTTTTCATGATTACATGCAGATAAGTCCAATCTGACGAAGGCTCAGGCCGAAACGTCATTTGTAACTTGTTTTGGACAAAAACATATATGCTTATGAAAAAAAAAAATTCTTAATACGGACCAATAAAGAGTGATTTTGCATTACTATCCGTTGTGACTTACTGACTTAGTCTGGGAGATATAGAGTGCCGAGGTTACTCACTAATTTTATCTATTATTACCTCTGAGCACCTATATACCAGTGAGCAGAGCTTCCTCTACAGTAGTTCTCCTGATTAGGCATGCCCTTACCTCATGAGCAGGGCATTGCAGCTTTGGTAGCAACCATTACGACATGGACTCTGCTGCTGTGGACCCGGGGAGAGTGAGTGCAGATTCATTGCACCCACACTCCTCACATGAAGGGTCCGCACTCCTAGAAAATGGGGGATACGTTCCCTGAGTGTCTCCCCCCATATTCTAGACGGTCCAGAGTCGTCGTGGGACCCCTTTATTTTTTTTCTTACAATAAATTGGTGAAAGAGGAAATGTTTTGGGGACTGTTTTTTCAAATAAATTTCTTTTGTCGATTTTTTGTTTTTGTTAGTACTGACAGTTTATGATGTTGGGTATCTAATAGACGCCATGACATCACAAACTGCTGGGCTTGATCTCAGGTGACTTTACAGCTAGTATCAACCCGATTTATTACCCCGTTTGCCACTGCACCAGGGCACGGGATGAGCTGGGGTGAAGCGCCAGGATTGGCGCATCTAGTGGATGCGCCACGTCTGGGGTGCCTGCGGCCTGCTATTTTTAGGCTGTGAAGGCCCAATAACTATGGACCTTCCCACCCTGAGAATACCAGACCACAGCTGTCCGCTTTACCTTGGCTGGTGATCCAATTTGGGGGGTCCCCTACTTTTATTGTGTAATTATTAATATTTATAAAATAATTATAAAAAAGAGCCTGAGGGGACCTCCACATTGGATCCCCAACCACGGTAAAGCTGCCAGCTGTGGTTTTCAGGCTACAGCCGTCTGCTTTACCCTAGCTGGCTATCAAAAATGGGGGGACCCAACGTAATTTTTTTTTTTTAACTATTTTTTAAATAGAAAAAATTAATGGGCTTCCCTGTATTTTGATTGCCAACCAAGGTAACGGCAGGCAGATGGGGGTGGCAACCCATAGCTGTCTGCTTTATCTGCGCTGAGAATCAAAAATACCGCGGAGCGCTACGTCATTTTTTTAAAGATTTATTTTTACAGCACTGTGATGTCCAGCAATCAAAATACAGGGAAGCCCATTTTATTTTTAGTTATTTAAATAAATAATTAAAAAAAATATATGTTAGCTCCCACTGCATTTTTTGTATTGCTAGCTAAGGGTAATCCAAGCAGCTACTGGCTGCTAACCCCCACTGCTTGGTGTTACCTTCACTGGCAATGGAAAATCCAGGGAAGCATTTTTTTTTTTTTTTGCCAAAAAGCTACAAAAAAAGGACGTGAGCTTCGCCATATTTTTGTATGCTAGCCAGGTATAGCAGGCAGGTGCTGGAAGAGTTGGATACAGCGCCAGAAGATGGCGCTTCTATGAAAATGCCATTTTCTGAGGTGGCTGCAGACTGCAATTCGCAGCAGTGGGGCCCAGAAAGCTCAGGCCAACCGGTGGTGCGGATTCCAATCCCAGCTGCCTAGTTGTACCTGGCTGGACACAAAAATGGGGCAAAGCCTACGTCATTTGTTTTCTAATTATTTCATGAAATTCATGAAATAATAAAAAAAGGGCTTCCCTTTATTTTTGGTTCCCAGCCGGGTACAAATAGGCAACTGGGGGTTGGGGGCAGCCGTACCTGCCTGCTGTACCTGGCTAGCATACAAAAATATGGCGAAGCCACATAATTTTTTCAGGGGGCAAAAAACTTCTGCATACAGTCCTGGATGGAGTATGCTGAGCCTTGTAGTTCTGCAGCTGCTGTCTGTCTGTATGGAGAAGAGCAGACAGCAGCTGCAGAACTACAAGGCTCAGCATACTCCATCCAGGACTGCATGCAGAAGTTTTTTGCCCACCAAAAAAATGACGTGGGCTTCGCCATATTTTTGTATGCTAGCCAGGTACAGCTGGCAGCCACGGGCTGCCTCCAACCCCCAGTTGCCTATTTGTACCCGGCTGGGAACCAAAAATATAGGGAAGCCCGTTTTTTTTAATTATTTCACTTATTTCATGAAATAATTAAAAAACAAATGACGTGGGCTTCGCCCTATTTTTGTGTCCAGCCGGGTACAACTAGGCAGCTGGGGATTGGAATCCGCAGCACAGGTTAGCCCGAGGTTTGTGGGCGCCTCTGCTGCGGATTTCAGTCCGCAGCCATCCCAGAAAATGGCGCTCTCATAGAAGCGCCATCATCTGGCGCTGTATCCAACTCTTCCAACAGCCCTGGAGCCGGGTGGCTTGTTGGGTAATCATGAGTTAATACTGGCTTTGTTTTACCAGCCAGTATTAAGCCAGAGATTCTTAATGTCAGGCACGTTTGACCCGGCCATTAAGAATCTCCAATAAAGGGTTAAAAAAAGACACCACACAGAGAAAAAATACTTTAATAGAAATAAATACACAGACACATTAGAGACTCCATCTTTATTACCCCTGTCAGCCCTCCACGATCCTGCTCTTCTGTCTTCTTTCTTTCTAGTGTAGTAGTAGTGACGATTGTAGTGAGGGGCATCACTTGGGGCTGGGGAACCTCCATCCTAACTACAATGCTCACTACAATCGGGAAGCAGCGTGCAGCCTTCACTCCGTGAGTGATCACTGCTGGCTGCTAGCGGTAACAGCGGTAACGCTGACAGACGCGTTACCATAGCAACGGTGCTCCCGGAGCCGCGGTTAGCGGTGACGTCACCGCTAACTGCGTTGCTATGGCAACGGTGATCTCCGTTAATGACCGGCTGTGTCAGCCGGTCCCTAACGGAACGGGGAGTCGACCGTGTGCTAGAGCATGTCGCCGGTACACGGCGATACACATATGTGCACCGTGTACCGGAGAGATGCACTCGCAGGTCCTACATGACGTGTCATAGTCATGTGACCAGTCTGTAGCCAATGAGATAATAGCCACGTGACTGGTCACATGGCTATTTTGACGTCACGATAGGTCCTGCTTCTCTGCTGGCAGTGCAGGTCACCGGGAGGATTCAGCGATCATCGGATGGAATAGCGGCAGGAGACAGAGTGCAGAAGGGATCGCGAGGACCGGTAAGTGTTATGGCAATGTTTATTAACTGTTTGTGTACATTTATAATGCATTTTTATGTGTTTGTGATTGCCTCCCATTATAGCCTATTGGTTCTAGTTCGGTTCGTCGAACGTTCGACGAACCGAACTCGAACGGGACCCCCGTTCGGCGAACCGGCCTCGAGCCGAACCGGGACCGGTTCGCTCATCTCTAGTTGTGATATACCCTGGTGGGGGATTACTCTGATAGAAGGAGTGTACTTTTGCCCTGGAGTATCAGTTTCCCCAAATAATGAGTTGCTTATTGCTTATGGGTGGTATATCATAGGAACCATATTGAGTGTATGGGTTTGTTTTGAGGGTGAACTCTGGATGTATATCCTTGGAGAGTTTTGCTATCCTCCCATACTGTGGCACATGCAGTGCTATTTGTTTGTATGTTTATGTTTTTTTAAAGAGGTATTAATAAAAGGTACATTTTAGGCGTTTATTTATTCTATTAAGTGGTAGTTGCTAAATTTACATTAATAGGGGTGCCCAAACTTTTTCATATGATCATATGACTGTATTTTTATTTATATATATATATATATATATATATATATATATATATATATATATTACAATATGTGTGTATAGTAGTTAGTGATGAGCGAATGAATTCCATGCAAGCGTTAGGGTATTTGCTTGACCCATAGTGCATTGCAACTGTCATATCACATGATATAACACAGTCAATAAGGAATGGACTATCTAAAGCCCGCTTTACACGCTGCAATGTATCTTACAATGTGTCGGCGGGGTCTTAAGTTACGCACATCCGGCATCGTAAGGTACATTGCAGTGTGTGACAGGTACGTGCGATTGTGATTGATTGGTAAAACGTTCATCGCACGCACATCATTCATTTTTCTAGAATTGAACGTCAGATTTTTCATCATACCCGGGGTAGCACATATCGCAGTGTGTGACACCGCGGGAACGATGAACAGATCTTACCTGCATCATGCGGCTCCCGGCCAGCAATGCGGAAGGAAGAAGGTGGGCGGGATGTTTACGTCTCCCTCAGCTCCGCCACTCCACTTCTATTGGCCGGCTGTCGCATGACGTCGCTGTGACGCCAAACGTCCCTCCCACTCCAGGAAGTGGACGTTCGCAGCCCACAGCGAGGTCGTATGGACGGGTAAGTACGTGTGACGGGGGTTAATCGTTTGTGCGGCACATTCAACAAATTGAACGTGCCGTCCATACGATGGGGGCAGTTACGATCGCATACGATATCGTATGCTGGATCGTAAGATATAAAGCAGGCTTTAGTCTGAATATAATCAGAGGCAAGAAATGCAGCAGCCATCTTTTAGTGAATCTGGATTATGAGAGGATGTCATAGCAAATCAACAATAGATAAAGTGTAAAAGTCTGATGTGGTGGATCAATTTCTCATCAACGTATTATCTATGTGTTTGTTTTTGGCATTCATAAGTAATCCATTTATCTTTTTAGGATGTTTTTCTCAGATGAGTATATTTTTGGGTCTGTGCTCTTTGCAGGCACTACACACGTCTCATAGACTGCACACTAACCAATGAAAGGCAATATGCTAGAGCAGACAAGCAATATTCCCCATTGATCATCACAACTTCAAAACACATTGTTTCCATTCATTTTTTTTTACTGAGACTCAATTATTACATTTAGTATGTGCATTAAAAAATGTGTGCTCCATATTAACACCATCCATATTGCATCTGCTTTTACAAGACAATTGTTCACATTCTAATTTGAATCAAACATCTTAAAAACTAGTTAATAAAAAATAGATAGCAAAAAGATTCCATAAGTGTGCTGTTGTTTTTAAGAAATAATCCTTTCACTTAAAGTTGTGGTCCAGTATCTAAAATTTCCTTCCTAAATATCTATCTTTACACCCTAACAACTTTTGTCCTTTACTTCATTTAACAATACTGTACAATTCTCCCTTTCCAGATAATCCCTATATATTTTTTTTTATTACTGCGCTCACTGTGATGTTTTGTTAGAGAAGAGTATCAAACGTGACATCATAGGAGGCTGGAGCTGCACTCACACCACGCCGCATCTATTGCACCTCTTGGAACATGAAGTCATTGGTGGCGATGCTGATATTAGTTACTAGTTTTTTGCAACATCGCCCTCTGAAGATGTCCTGTATTCACGTTAATAAATGCTGTGAGAGATGTGAGTGCAGCGCTGGCTCTTTGCTGCTCTCTCCATTACAACTGTATTTTCTGTAAAAGAAGACTTTGTAAATCGGTTGCGATAGAAGCAGTAAGTGATACTAGAAAAGTCCCACAGCTTTCAGCACTGCCCTCAAAAGAATCCTTATCAAGAGGTGGAGACAAAAGCAGTTTCCTACAGAGAATATCATCATGGATGTATATCATCTTCAGAGGGGGCAGTGATGCAAGAAACTAGTAAATACCTGCAGTACTGCCACCTCAGTGACATCCTGTACCAGGAAGGAAGATAGTCACTGTGGGGAGTGAGTGCAGCACCAGCCTCCTGTGACGTCAAATTTGAGACTCCTCTCAAATGAAACATTACAGGAAGTGCAGGAAAAACACATATAGGGATTAGCAGGATTGGAAGGTGTAAAGTATTGCTTAATAAAGGTACTTACAAAAGTGCTTAGCATCTAAGGATAGAAAGGACATTTTAGGTGCCCAACCACCACTTTACCTGGGGAATTCTGTTTGCAAAAGAGATCAAAGTATGATGTGTTTGATTTTTTTATGTGTATCAACAGTCAGCAATAAATCTGATGTCTTCTTCTCTAATTTCTTTTATATAGCACCAGCATATTCCACAGCTCCGTGTATACATTAGCAACACTGTCCCCTTGTGAATTCCTTTAAAGTTTATTGGATAAATACTTTGTTTTTAATGGGAACCTGTCACCACTTGTTTGGCGTATAAGCTGCGGCCACCACAACTGGGCTCTTATATACAGCATTCTAACATGCTGTATATATGAGCCCAGGCTGCTGTGAGAACATAAACACTTAATAATACTTACAAAACAGTCGCTTGGTTGGCCAGATTGGCGTCTCCGTTGTCTGGTGCCGGCGCCACCTCTTTCGGCCATCTTCGTCCTCCTTCTGACTCCTGTGTGCATAACGCGTCCGACGTCATACACACTCGCCGGTACTGCGCAGGCGCACTACAATACTTTGATCTTCCCCGCTCAGGGCAGATCAAAGTGCGCCTGCTCAGGACCTGAATGCCGGCAAGTGTGGATGACGTAGGACGCGTCATGCACCGCGGCTAGAGAAGAAAGAGGACAAAGATGGCCGAAAGAGGCAGCGCCGGCATCGGAGAACGGAGATGCGCATCTGGCCAACCGAGCGACCATTAGGTAAGTATTATAAAGTGTTTTTATGTTCTCACAGTGGCCTGGGCTGCTAGAATGCTGTATATAAGAGCCCGGTGGTGGTGGCCGCAGCTTATACGCCAAAAAATTGGTGACAGGTTCCCTTTAAAACTTTGATATTAAATTTTTTAACAATTTAGACCCTTCTTTTTTATAGACTTTATAATAGCACCTTCTCTCAGAAATCAATACAACTGAGTGTGGCCACATAATACTTTACTCAACTATCTTTAAGGCCGCTTTACACGCAACAACATCGCTAACGAGATGTCATTGGGAGTCACGGAATTCGTAACGCATATCCGGCCTCGTTAGCGATGTCGTTGCGTGTGAAACACACGAATGACCGTTAACGATCAAAATTACCTAATCGTTGATCGTTGACGCGTCGTTCCTTTCCCGATTATCGTTGCTGTTGCAGGACGCAGGTTGTTCGTTGTTCCTGCAGCAGCACACATCGCTACGTGTGACACCGTAGGAATGAGGAACATCACCTTACCTGCGACCACCCGCAATGAGGAAAGAAGGAGGTGCGCGGGATATTACGCCCGCTTATCTCCTCTCCTCCACTTCTATTGGGCGGCCGCTTAGTGACGTCGCTGTGACGCCGCACAAACTGCCCCCTTAGAAAGGAGGCAGTTCAACGGGCACAGCGATGTTGCTAGGCAGGTAAGTATGTGTGATGGGTGTAACGATGTTGTGTGCCACGGGCAGCGACTTGCCCGTAACGCACAACCGACGGGGGCGGGTACGCTTGCTAGCGATATCGATAGCGATATCACTGCGTGTAAAGTGCCCTTAAGTCCCTTAGAAAAAGTCTTGAAGGAGTCAAGAAAGTTGATATTAATTTATCTAGCATTCTGATGGGCACAGGTACAGCCACTTGCTCAAATTTGAAAAGACATTTTACAAATTCTCTTTGCTAAACGTTAATTGTCCTGCTAGCGGCATTTTTAATTTAAGCCAATTATTTTATACAGTAAGCATATTTCTTTATTGGATGGATATTACTTGTATAATTAGTTCCATTTAAAATACCACATAATCAGCAAATGGATTTTGATTAAACTTTCCTTGAGAAACATTTGTCTGCAAAGTATAAAATTAAAAATCTGTTGTATTGCAAAAACATAAATTTGCAGAAAAGAAACTCGAGGTTCTGATTTAGGATTATTGGAAGCAACAGAGACTTTCTTTTATATTGGTTTTCAGCCTAATGTAGTTTTTATAGCCAAATGTTTTCCATAAACTGTTCAGTCACTGTCTTAAATCTTAGGTAATATTTTAACAAGCTTCTTCCACACACAAAAATTAAGTTATAAATTGACTTCAATGGCAGAAAACTTATCTCATGCTGTTAAATGAAATAGTATTCTATTGTTGGTGTGCATCTATAATAAAGTCAATGTATTTGAAAGTAAAAGCTACATTTTACATACCCTTTTACTTGAGTATGTAAAGGAGAATAGAATATACTTAAAATTTGCTAGAGATGGTAATGATCAGGTATAAAAGTCATCATTGCCACAGCTAGGAAGCTGTCATAACCAAATCTACTCATTTTGAAACTATGAATAACAGACATTTGTTGAGACAAATAAGCAAAGCGAAAAAACGTTACTGCATCGTGATTTCAAAATATTTTGTCAAAATTAATATTTTTTTTTTCTACTCATCTTAAGCCTTTCACGACATCCATTGTACGTGTACGATGCAACGATCGTGGCAGCTCAGGCCTCCTTCACACACCCATGTTTCCAATACATGTGATGTCAGTTTTCACACATACTGGAAACACGGACACACGTAGACCCATTAAAATGGGTCTGCGCACACGTTCCTGTTTTGACATGGACCGTGTGGAGCACTTGCGTGTTCATGTGACACTCCACCTGGTAGAACGGGGGTGTCACACAGACCATCCACTGATGTGATCCATGTAACATCAGTGTTACATGTACCAGAGAAACACAGGTGACCGAAAAATAAAGATTTTTTTATTCTTACCTGTCTCCGACGCTGCTGTCTCTGCCTCTGCTGTTGCTTCCGGGCCCGCTCATTATGCTCATTGCATATGCACTGCACTAACCGCAGACCTGGAAGTAGCCGCAGCACTGGAAACAGCAGTGATGGAGATAGGTGAGTATCAAAATTCATGCTGTCCGTGTGCTATCAGGATGTCACATGGATAGCAGAGGGAAAGCACACGTAACACACGCAAAAAAATCACACACATGCTTACCTTCACCACAGACCATACAAAACATTAGTGTTTTCCACAGACATATGAAAGAAGCCACACAAGCAGAGTTAGCAAAAACATAAGCTGCTGTCAGCTAAGTATCATAGCTGACGCCCTGCAGTATTGCCCACGATCACTGCTAGCATCAATCGTGGGCATTTAACCCTTCTGATGGAGTTGTCAATAGTGACAGCGGCATCAATCTGTTTATAGAGGGAGGTGGCTCTCTCTCTGTTCCAATTGGCACAACGCAATTGCGATCACATTGAGCTGATAATTTTCATGGTGACCCCGAGCCAAGTAATGGCCATGGGTAACCCAGATACGGTGGCCTGGGAGGTTCTGCCTTTAGCAAGACCTTTTGCCTCCTGCCTGTGTGGGAATCACTTATCTAATGCCATTGCAATGCCTTTGCATTGCAGGGTATTAGATCAGAAATCAGGGCACGGAAAGTTGATTTAGCATCCTGGTAATAGGGAAAAACTAAAAAAAAAGTTTAAAAAAAAAAGGTTAAAACTGTTGCAAAATGATTTTTAAAAAATCACAAAATGAAAAACAAAAAAAATGAAAAAATATGATCCCAATAAATACATAAATTAATGTAAAAACAAAAATAAACAAAAAAAAGTACATATATTGTTGAAAACGACCAATACTAAAACTGTCATACCAGTTAACCCCTTCAGTAAACACAGTAAAAAAAATCATGGCAAAAAAAATCGATGCTTTTTCATAATACTGGCAAAAAAGTGGAATAAAACACAATCAAAACGTTTTATGTAAATAAAAGTGGCATACATGACAATATTTTTTGCGTTTATTTATGAAAAAAATTGAATATTGGCAAAAATTTTGAAAATTTAGCAATTTTCAACTTTTGAATTTTTATACCGTTAAACCAGAGATTTTTGTGACACAAAATAGTTAATAAATAACATTTCCCACATGTCTACTTTACATCAGTACAATTTTGGAAACAAATTTTTTTTTTGTTAGGAAGTTAGAGGGGTTCAAAGTTTATCAGCGATTTCTCATTTTTACATCAAAATTTACAAAACCATTTTTTTAGGGACCACATCACATTTGAAGTGACTTCAATAGGCCTAGATGACAGAAAATACCCAAAAGTGACACCATTCTAAAAACTTCACCCCCCAAAGTACTCAAAACCACATTCAAGAAGTTTATTAACCCTTCAGGTGCTTCACATGAACAAAAGCAATGTAGAATGAAAAAAAGCAAAAATTAAATTTTACCTAAAAATGTTGCTCTAACCCAAATTTATTCCCTTTTAGAAGAAATAACACAACAAAATGGACCCCAAAACTTGTTCCCCACTTTCTTATGAGCGCGCTGATACCCCACATGTGGTCAGAAACCTCTGTTTGGACAAATGGGAGGGCTCGGAATAGAAGGAGCAATATTTGAATTTTGTAAAGCAAATTTGGCTGAAATAGATTGCGGGCACCATGTTGCATTTACAGGTCCGCTAAGGTACCTAAACAGAAGAAACCCCTCACAAGTGACACCATTTTGGAAACTAGACCTCTCAAGGCTTCTATCTAGGGGTATAGCGAGCATTTTAGATCCACAGGTACTTCACAGATTTTGTTAACGTTACGTTGTCATATTGAAAATTTTAATAATTTTCTCAAAAATGTTGCTTTAGCATCAATTTTCTCACATTTTCAAGAGGTAATTCCAAAAATTTGACCTCGAGGTTTGTTAACCACTTTTTTATGAGCGCGGTGATACCTCACATGTGGTCTGAAACCTTTGTTTGGACAAATGGGAGGGCTTGGAACGAAAGGAGCAATATTTGAATTTTGGAAAGGAAATTTGGCTGAAAAAGATTGCGGGCACCATGTCACATTTGGAGGACCCCCAAGGTACCTAAACAGCAGAAACCCCGCACAAGTGACACCATTTTGGAAACTAGGCCCCTCAAGGATTTTATCTAGATGTTTGGTGAGTACCCTGAACCCCCAGGTGCTTCACAGAATTTTATAACGTTGAGCTATGGAAAAAAAAAAAAAAAATTTTACCACAAAATTGTTATTTCAACCAGGTAGCTTTTTTTTTTTACAAGAGTAAAAGGAAAAAATTCAGCATAACATTTATTGTGAAATTTCTCCTGAGTTTGGCGATACCTTATATGTGGTGGAAATCAACTGTTTGGGCACATGGCAGGGCTCGGAAGGAAAGGAGTGCCATTTGACTGCAAAATTGGCTGGAATCAATAGCGGACGCCAGGTTGCATTTGGAGAGCCCCTGAGGTGCCTAAACAGTGGCGGTCCCCCACAAGTGACTCCATTCTAGAAACAAGACACCTCAAGGCTTTTATCTAGGTGTATAGTGAGCAGTTTGAATCCACGAGTACTTCACAGAATTTGATAAGCTTAGGTTGCCATATTGAAAATTTTCATTTTTTTCACAAAAATGTTGCTTCAGCATCAAATTTCTTACTTTTTCAAGAGACAACAACAAACCGTGGACCCAACAGGTTGTTATCCAATGTCTTATGAGCACAGGGATACCCAACATGTGGCCAAAAACCTCTGTTTGGATAAATGGGAGGGCTTGGAATGGAAGGAGCACTATTTGAATTCTTGAAAAGTTTAAATAAATTGCGGGCACCATGTCACATTTGCAGGGCCCCTTGGGTACCTATACATTAGAAACCCCCCACAAGTGACTCCATTTTGGAAACTGGATTTTATTCAGGAGTATAGTAAGCATTTTGAATCCACAGGTACTTCACAAAAATGTTGCTGTTGCAACAAATGTCTCACTTTTAGGCTATGTGGCCATGATCCAGCGACACGGCGTCTAGTACACAGTGTCAGCCTCCTGCAGAGATGTGAGTGTTGTCCACGGGAGAACGCAGCTGCCCATGCCCACGATTTGGGTTCAGGCTGCTGTGGAGCTCTATGCTATCTGCAGAGAACACTCTTGTCTCCGTAGCATAAATTGACATGCTGAGGCTCGGGAAGCTGCACCACAGGTCAGTGTATGCTGCGGAGAAAAGAAGCACATTGGGCAAGCACATTTGGCATGGGATTTCTAAAAATCCTTCCACTGTGCTTCTACTGCACAATGCAGCGCTATGGACACAGGGACACACTATGGACACACTCTGCGCCCAAAACGCTTCAAATCCCGGTTGTGGGCGCACAGCCTAAAATGCTACAATGGATGAATGGATAGATGTCAAACATATATAACGTCCCACCCCCTGCATATTCTAAGCTGGTGCCCTTTAGTGCCTTTCATGAGGCACTAAAGGGTGCCTAGCCTTGTATTTAGCCCCCCAAAAAATTAATAATTAAAATAAATGACGTGGGGTCCCCCCTATTTTTGATAGCCAGCTAGGGTAAAGCAGACAGCTGTAGCCTGCAAACCACGGCTGACAGCTTCACCTTGTCTGGTGATCAATTTGGAGGGCTCCCCAGGCGTTTTTTTTTAAAAAAAAAAACCGTGGGGTCCCCCCCAAATTAGATCACCAGCCAAGGTGAAGCGGACAGCTGGGGTCTGGTATTCTCAGGGTGGGAAGAGCCATGGTTATTGGACTCTTCCCAGCCTAAAAATAGCAGACCGCAGCCACCCCAGAAGTGGCGCATCCATTAGATGCGCCAATCCTGGCGGTTCGCCCCAGCTCATCCCACGCCCTGGTGCGGTGGCAGACGGGGTAATATATGGGGTTGATACCAGCTGTAATGTCACCTGGCATCAAGCCCTGGGGTTAGTTATGTCACAGCATCTGAACAGATACCCGACATTACTAACCCAGTCAGTAATAGAAAAAAATAAAGACAAAAAAAATTTATTTGAAAAAACACTCCCCGAAACATTCCTCTTTCCCCAATTTATTGAAAATAAAGAAATTCCGGTCACTGTAATCCATTTTGGAGGTCCCACGCCGACTCTGGATCTTCTAGAATATGGGGGGCACGTTCAGGGAACGTATTCCCCATTTTCTGGAAGAGCAAGCTCTCCATGAGCAGTGTGGGTGCAGTAATCTGAGAATACTGCACTCACACTGCCCCAGTCCAACTTAGGGAAGAGTGACCTGCAGTAACCTCATTCCAGAATATGAGGGGCACGCTCACAGAACGTACCCCCCATTTTCTGGAACAGCAGTCTCTCCATGTGAGGAGTGTGGCTGCAGATTACTGCACTCACTCTCCCCCGGTCCACAGTGGAGCAGCCTGTGCAGCAGCGACGTCAGCGTCCCTACTTGCAGGGATCCAGCTGACAGCCGCTGTCTGCGCATGCGCCGCCAGCATTCAAGAAGGAGGCGGCGTGATCGCGGGACGGATCACCAGACAGGTAACGTAAGACCAGGGGCTGGGGGGGTGACGGGGGATGACCTAGCGGGACCTGGGGACACCTTTCTGTCGCAGAATGAATGCGGCCGCGCGCTGTGCGCTGCGCGCCACCATCTTCCACGCTCCGGAGGGGGAAGGGGGGGTGGCTCTGGAAAACTGGAGGGGGCTCCGGTGAACAGAGGGCTCCGGTGGACCGGAGGAGGGGTCAGGGGGAGGACATTTCCCTTCGATCTGAAATGTTTGATCATTTCAGATCGGAGGGAAATGAATGCAGAGCTGGCAGCGGCAGTTTTCTGTGCGCTTCGGCGCCATTTTGACTGCTCCGGAGGGGGGGTAGGGGTGGGGGGGACTCTCCGGTACTGGGGGCTTTGGGGGCACTAGGGGTTTAGATTTCTTTCTCATCTGACATGTTTGATCATGTCAGATGAAAAAGAAATCAGTTTTACCGGCCATTTTTTTTTTTATGTGACCGTCGGTATATGGTGTATACCGCCGATCACATTATCGGGGTCCAAAAAAAACACCCCGATTCATAATCTGGGGGGTCTCAGCTACCCTCGGCAGCTGAAACCCCCGAGATTTTCGGTCTCTGGGGGGCGCTACAGGGTTTTTTCGGGCCGCCACTTTAAAGCGGCGGAACAGAATAAGTACCCTGTTTTGCCGCCGATTTAAGTCGTACGGCCGTCGTTATGAGGTTAAAGCTCTCAAAATATGGCAATACAAAAAACTTTTTTAAAAAAAAAAAAAAAAAAGCAATTTTTAGTGTGATAGTAGTCAAGCATAAAAAAACCTATATAAGCTTGGTATCGCTGTAATTGTACTGACCTGACAAAAAGTGCCTAATCTCTATTGCATATTGAATGACATAAACATAAATCAATGTGATTCTTGACTTGCTGTCGATTTATTCATTCTGCCTCCCAAAGATTGCAGTAAGGCTAAGGTCACATTTATCCTGCACTCTACTATAAGTACTTACATCTGGGATTCCATGTTACTCTATGAAATATGTGAATCAGACGGAACCCCTGACAGAAGATTCCTTCGATAAGGAAGATGGTGTCAACTTGCACTCAGTCAGTCCTATAATATGGCGGTGTCCATATTTTCAGTGGTAAGTAAAAGCAAGGTTGTTCACAGTTTTGTGCCCTTCTGAAAAAGACAATGCTGAAAAAAGGCTAGCCAAAGTCCAAAATAACTCTGCCGCTTCATTATAGTAATGGATTCCTCGGAGGTGTCATCTGAATCACGTCCTTTGGAGATTTAGTTAGAAACCCTAATGTAAGTGCTCAGTATAGAGCAAAGGATAAATGTGATATAACATTTTAAATAAAATGGGACCAATAAAAGCTTCAATTTAAGCCACAAAAAATAAGTGCTTATGTACCGCCCCCGTAGCAGCAGCCGAGCCGCTCTGATCCGGAGTCGTGGTGGCTCGAGGAGTCTCCTGACCCGTGGGGTCCACGCGGACACTCAAATTAAAAAGGAGTGGGGGAGTATATACACGGGATTAGGAAAGTTTGTGATGCCACCCACAGTGCGTGGTAAGTTAGGGTACCACCGCTGCTGTTTGGAACGCCAAGTGGCGGTGGTAGTGCAGCAAGGTGTTTTAACCCCTTCGTGGGTAGGGGTTTTTTGCCCCGGGATCCTGGTGATGGTGATGTAGTGGTGCCGTTGGGGGTAGGAAAAGGGTTTTTCAGTGTACTCACTCAGTCGAGAAATTACCACACCGACAGCTTGTAAACCTGAGTTCTGAGCACAACTGCAGCTGGGAGGGAGCATGCTTGGGTCCATGTCCTTGGTGTTGCGGTTAGTCTGTGACCCTTTCCTTGGCACCTGTGTTTTCTTCCTCGGACCCTCAAGTCTGAAACTTGTCGGGTCCCGCTCACCAGTATGGGTAATGGAGTGAGCTTGCTCTAAGGGTTCATGCATAGGATTTCTTTGGACTGTATTGGGAAAGTCCTGTCCATCGGTGCGCTAGTATCCCGATTTTGGAGCGGGTTGGAGATGACACTTGAAGTCTTCACCCCTGTCGGGTAAATTACCAGAATGCATGAAGCTTCTTCCCGGCCTAGGCTGCACGTACCCCATCGTGCCCTGGCCTCTGCCCGGTGATAGCTCAAGGCCGCCGGCCTCCTGACACTATCCCCTGCGACCTGGGTTCCAGCTCCTACCAGGCCCAGATCAACGTCTGCCACCTAGTACTCAGGAGCCCTGCTCCACCTGTGACCTCTCCTCCCGAGAGTCACTTCACCTCCTTCTCCTTCCACTACCACTTCACTTCTCTCACTTTCTCACTCTCCTCTACCAACCCCCCCATGTGGGTGGCCCTATTCCCTTCAGGCCCCCCAATGGTGTGTCTGGTGGGCACAGTGTAAAGTGTTCCTAGGGTTTTGATTGGCTCAGCTGTTCGCAACACCAAAGGACCAGGACCCGTAACCAAGGAAGGTGGATACTGTGCTGAAGGGCAGATTGCTCAATACCCTGTGATGACCTGATAGGCCAGGGCGTCACACTCACTCCTGTCAATCATCTGTAAACAGGAATATAGAGGGCTTCCACATTACTGGTAGCAAAAATGCATTGGAAAAGTGCTATCGCTCCCTCCAAAAAGAAATCCAGCAAAATATTTGCTCTCAAATCCAAATTCCCTTCTTTCGCAGTCCCATAGTGTGTCTCAATCTCATTTAGCATCCACATCTCTGGCATTTCTGTAGGAAAGAAACCTGCTTAATTTAGAGTGCATTTCTTCTAATACACAAGCTTAGCACAATGTATGGACTCTACAATGATTCTGAACATTACAATGGCAGATTTGCAATTTCCACTTAGCAACATCCATTGCTACTTATTTCTAGAAAACACCCATGGTGTCAAAATGGTTGCTAAAGCTATAGATAAATTCATGGAAAGGGGTAATTTCCAAAATTGGGTCACTTGAGGCAGGATTCCTCTTTTCTGGCACTTAAGGAGCTCTGAATCTCTGAATGTAGAGTCAATTAGCGCTCATTCCCTCTGGAGTTTCACCTTGTGGATAAGCAGTGCTGTACAGTCATACAGTATATGTGGTGTTGTGGTTCAGCAGAAATTGTAGGTCAAATTTTGGCAATTTTTTTTCCATTTCCCTGTGTAAAAATGGAAAATCTTATGCTAAACCATTACTTTTGTGGTAAAAATTGAATTATTTTTTCTTCACTACCCAATGATATAAAATTCTGTGACACACCAGTGGTGTCAATATGATTATTGCCCCCATAAAAGAACTCATTGAAAGATATGGTTTATAAGATAAGACGAAGATAATTTGCACCATCCAAGGAAAGGATGTACATGAGTTAAAACTTGTTAGTTGTGCATAAACCTATGCATTTTGGCTAGAATCACCTTATTCTTGAATCATCCATGAATACGTTGCATCTAGCCGAAACGCAAAGAGTAATGTAGGTAACCAACCTGCTTGTCGGACAACATACTGCCATCTGCCATTTTTACTCAAGAATTTTTCTAAGGCAAGCTTAAACTTATCTACATCCCTTCCTTGGATGCTGGACATTTTCTTCTTCTTGTTTGCTTCAGACTTGGACCAGGGTGGCTCTATGCATTGACTGTGAGTTTCTCCAGATGCCTTCAGCAGCGATAGCTGACACATACATTTAGTTTGTAAGATGGGGTCACTTATGAGGGGGTTCTATTGTTCTGGTAACTCAGAGGGTCTGCCAATGTGACATGGCATCCTTAAACCATTTCAACAAAGTCTGTGTTATAATTTGGCATGCCTCCCATTTTGAGGTTTGCACTGTACATCAAAAGAATCAGTATGAGAAAGTAGTGTTTGACCACATATGGAGTATTGGCATACTCATAGTAAGCCAATTTAATTTTCATTTACTCAGCCCAATGTTATAAAATTCTGTTAATCATCTGAGGATTAAAAATGGTCACTAATTCCATAGCTGCATTCCTTGAGAAGGGTCACTTGTGGGGGTTTCTGCTGTTTTGCCATGTCAGGAGCTCTTCAAATTTGACATGGCAAACTAAATCTTTACCAGCTAAAATGGTACTTCTTTCTTTCCTGCCCTGCCATAGTTTTCTACCACAAATGGGGTATTAAAGTACTCAGGAGAAATTGGAAAAGAAATTTTATCATCTGTTTTCTCTTATAATCATTGTGAATACAACATTTGGGCAAATAACATTTTTGTAAGAAAAAAGTGATTTTCTTTCAAATTTCATGGCTCAATGTTAAAAAATTCTGTGAAGCTCCTGGTGGGCTCGAGGTGCTCACAAAAGCATATAGATAGATTCCTGGAAGGTTCTAGTTTCCAAAATGGGGTCACTTGTTTGGGGGGGTTTCCACTGTTTAGGCATATCGGGGCTCTGAAGACACGACATTGCATCCACTATTTATTCCGGCCGATTTTGCATTCCAAAAGTCAAATAGCACTCCTTCCTCTCTGAGCCCAGATTTTGTCCAAAGAGTAGTTTTCACCACATATGGGGTATGATGCATTTATTCCTCTTACCCTTTGTTTGTAGGAAAAAGTAACATTTTAAGTTTTCTTTTTCACATTGCTTTAATTCTTGTGAAGCACCTAAAGGGTTAATACACATATTTAATGTGGTTTTGAGTACTTTGAGGAGAGCAGTTTTAATAATGGTGTCAATTTTGGATATTTTATTTCACATGTCCCTCAAAGCTACCTCAATTTTGATCTGGTTTGTAAAAAAAAAAGTTTTGTAAATTTTGATAGAAAAATTAGAAATTGCTGATAAACTTTGAACTCTTCTAACTTCCTAAGAAAAAAAAGGTGTGTTTCAAGCCTGATGATGTAAAGTAGACATGTGGTAAATATAATTTATTAGCTATCTTGGGTGACATAACTCTGGTTTAAAGGAATTAAAAGTAGAAGGTTAAAAAAAATTGTAAAATGTTTACAATTTTCACCAAATTTCTGATATTTTCACAAATAAAGGCAAAAAATATTTCCTACATTTACCACTAACATGAAGTACAATATTTCATAAAAAATCAGGATTGGTGTAAAGCTTCCATAGTGATTAATTCATAAAGTGAAATTTGCCTGGTCATGAAAGTGAAAACAAGCTTTGGGCAAAGGAGTTACGGAAGTGCAAATGGTAACAATCATCCAAAATTATGTTTTTCCCTTTCATTACCTTTCCTAGGACACTAAATCCATATGATGTCTATTTTTATGGCAACCAAATAACTAAGCCATTAAATAACGAGATGAAAAATTGCATTACTTTTCATTGTGAGCTCAGGTCTAGGAAAATGCTTTGTAGAAATTTGAGTTAAATGTATTAAAAAAAAATAAAACTGTGGAGTACAAATACATTTGGTCAATGGGACTAAATTTGTATTTTAGCTACTGTTCGAAAACACAAAATAATAATTAAAATGTGATTCAGGATGTTGTAAATATGACTGCCAAGCAGATATAGTCATGAGAAAAACTTAATATACCTGTCATGATCCAGGCCGGCTTTTCCCTGCTGTGGTTACACCTAGCTCTGGCCTGGTAATGTCAGGGGTTAACTTCCCTTGCCTCATTTTGGATTCCAGGACGCTATATATTGCCTCTCTACCTATGGCTCAGTGCCAGTGATATTTCTGCCTTGCAGCATGTATACTAGCTCTGGTGAGTGTTCCCGATCTGTCCTGCCTCCCTGCTACTGTGTCCTGACTTGTACCCTTTCCCGTTCGTCTGCCTGTCCCGGTCCCTGACTTTCCTCTCCTGTCTGTTGTTTGTGTTTCCCTCTGCATACCTGATCTCCCGGCTTCCAACGGTTCTGTTTTTGGGCTTGATGTTTATTTTCCCCTTGTAGTGACTTGACTTTTCTTGCTAGACCCTGACTGTTTAGGGTCCTTTACACGCTGCAACATCGCTAACGATATATAGTCAGGGTCACATTGTTAGTGATGCACATCCGGCGCCGTTAGCGACATCGCAGCGTACAACACCAAGGAGCAACGATCAACGAGCGCAAAAACGTAAAAAATCGTTGCTCGTTGACACGTCGCTCTTTTTCCAAATATCGTTGCTGCTGCAGGTACGATGTTGTTCGTTATTCCTGCAGCAGCACACATCGTTATGTGTGACACCGCAGGAACGACAAACATCTCCTTACCTGCGTCCACCGGAAATGAGGAAGGAAGGAGGTGGGCGACATGTTCCGGCTGCTCATCTCTGCCCCTGCTTTTGGACGGCTACCGTGTGGCGTCGCTGTGATGCCGCATGAACCGCCCCCTTAGAAAGGAGGCGGATTGCCGGCCAGAGCGACATCACTTCAAAGGTAAGCCCGTGTTATGGGGTAAGCAATGTTGTTCACCACAGGCAGTGGTTTGCCCATGACGCACAACCGATGGGGGCGGGTACGCTCGATAGCGATATCAGTACCGATATCGCAGCGTTTAAAGTACCCTTTTGACTACTCTGTTGCCCCCTGGTGGCTTGCCTGTTACCTGCCTGCTGAAGTTACTCTGCTGTACTTCAGCTGCCTTTCTGTTACAGTGTGGCTTTGTCTCTCCTTCACTACTCTGCTGCCAACTAGTGGGGAATAATCTGTACTGCGTCTTACTAGTCCTTTGTACTGTGTGACAACACCCTCCTTGAATTCTAGAGTTGTGTGGATCGAGACTTTATAAAAAAAATCATCTCGAAATGAATGGCTTAAAATTAGGTAATTACAACCTCAGATAAAAAACAGTAAATGACATATTTCCCTTTCATTATTTATTTAACAAAATAAACAAATTCAGGCAGTGAGGGCAAAAACTAAATTTTACAAAAGGATATTTTTACCGGATTGAAGGCTACACTTCGGACAGGTATTATCAGTAATATGATATTGTGTATATATATTTTGCATGTCTTGTGATAATCATTGATATTTTTACACTAAAACTTCAAAATTGGACCAATGGTTGATAAATCTAGCACAAAATAAAAAAGTGTTCTTCATTTCTGTCTTTTGTTTGCTTTTTTAGACCAAAAAGTCACAAATTGCAATACATTTTCCAAAATTTGTGTAAAACCAAAATTCAGATATGTTTAAAATCACTACACGGCATAAACTAGATAAAAACTAAAAATTCACTATCACCATTTTTCTTTGATCCAAATTGGCATGTACAGTGCTGGCCAAAAAAATTGGCACCCCTGCAATTCTGTCAGATAATACTCAGTTTCTTCTTGAAAATGATTGAAATCACAAATTCTTTGCTATTATTATATTTATTTTGCTTGCAATGAAAAAACACAAGAGAATGAAACAAAAATCAAATCATTGATAATTTCATACAAAACTCCAAAAATGGGCCAGACAAAAGTTTTGGCACCTTTAGCCTAATACTTGGTTGCACAACCTTTAGCCAAAATAACTGCGAACAACCGCTTCCGGTAACCATCAATGAGTTTCTTACAATGCTTTGCTGGAATTTTAGACCATTCTTGTTTGGCAAACTGCTCCAGGTCCCTGAGATTTGAAGGGTGCCTTTTCCAAACTGACATTTTGAGATCTCTCCACAGGTGTTCTATGGGATTCAGGTCTGGACTCATTGCTGGCCACTTTAGTAGCCTGCAGTGCTTTATATCAAACAATTTTCTATTGCTTTTGAAGTGTGTTTTGAGTCATTGTCCTGCTGGAAAACCCATGACCTCTGAGGAAGACCCAGCTTTCTCACACTGGGCCCTACATTATGCTGCAAAATTTGTTGGTAGTCTTCAGACTTCATAATGCCATGCACACGGTCAAGTGCCAGAGGCAGCAAAGCAACCCCAAAACATCAGGGAACCTCCGCCATGTTTGACTGTAGGGACTGTGTCCTTTTCTTTGAATGCCTCTTTTTTCCCTGTAAACTCTATGTTGATAGCTTTTCCCAAAAAGCTCTACTTTTGTCTCATCTTACCAGAGAACATTCTTCCAAAACATTTTAGGCTTCCTCAGGTAAGGCAAACTCTAGCCTGGCTTTTTTATGTCTTGGGGTAAGAAGTAGGGTCATCCTGGGTATCCTACCATACAATCCCTTTTCATTCAGATGTCGACGTATAATGCGGGTTGACACTGTTGTACCCTCGGACTGCAGGGCAGCTTGAACTTGTTTGGGTGTTAGCTGAGGTTCTTTATCCACCATCCGCACAATCTTGCGTTGAAATCTCTCGTCAATTTTTCTTTTCCTTCCACATCTATGGAGGTTAGCCACAGTGCCATGGGCTTTAAACTTCTTGATGACACTGCGCACCGTAGACACAGGAACTTTTTAGATCTTTGGAGATGGACTTGTAGCCTTGAGATTGCTCATGCTTCCTCACAATTTGGATTCTCAAGTCCTCAGACAGTTCTTTTGTCTTCTTTGTTTTCTCCATGCTCAATATGGTACACACAAGGACACAGGACAGAGGTTGAGTCAAGTTTAATCCATGTCAACTGGCTGCAAGTGTGATTTAGTTATTGCCAACATCTGTTAGGTGCCACAGGTAAGTAACAGGTGCTGTTAATTACACAAATTAGAGAAGCATTACATGATGTTTCAAACAGTGCCAATACTTTTGTCCACCCCCTTTTTTTATGTTTGGTGTGGAATTATATCCAATTTGGCTTTGACAATTTTTTTTTTCATTGAAGACAAATTAAATGAAGATAATAATACCAAATAATTTGTGATTGCAACCATTTTCAAGAAGAAACTGAGTATTATCTGACAGAATTGCAGGGGTGCCAATACTTTTGGCCAGCACTGTAATTAAATGGGCCAATGGGATATCTGCACAAACTCCATATCATTGGCAAAAAAAGAGAAAAAGGAGTATAACTTGCAAACAGATTAATTTAAATATCAAATCACAATTGTATTATGTCCAAAAATAATTTTACAAATACAGAACAAATCAAAAGGACAATGAATACATATAGTACATAGTTATGGCAAAATGTATGGCCAATATATTAGGGTTGCACGTGGACAGGGTGAAACAATTATATATTCATAAACAGTGGTGGTTTAATATGAATCAGATTATATATGTAATATTGTTCAGGTGCATGTGCATATATTAATCTCTGGACCAACCATCAAAATTACCTAGGCAGCAGATGTGTGAATAGGGCAATACTGATTCAGTATATATCCATAATTACTATTAAAGTGCCTATGTATATATGGAAATTTTCATACAAACCGAACACATTCCCCTGCACTGCTTAAGGAGTTCACCCACAGAATCCACCTCCTCCCATAACACCAAGATCCCAACGTACGTTTCGCATTCTTGAAAAACATTGCATGTAGTGTAGACTGCTTCCTCAAGGGGATATCTTTGCAGTATGCAGGCCGAAAGCTTTATATGTTGTCTACATGATCATTAACGAAAACAGCCGTAAATGCTGCACAGACTAGAGTACATTTGCACACAAATTTTATGACTTTTTAAAAGTGGCAATTGATGAATAGCTGAGAACATCTGGTATCCGCAAACCCTGCCTAAAATGGTGAACATTAAAAAAAACACACTCAAGTACCTATTAAGGGCACTTTAAAAAAGAAGGAAATTCCAAAAAGTCAGGACTAAATAAAATTAAAGTAAGGACACCAAAACCAAGATAAAAAATGATGCCAATGTGATAACAATTCCAGATTCATATTATAAAGAATAGCATATATGGAAAATTTTGAACTATAAAATGGTATTTCCAAAAATGTTCAATATGGATAAGTTCACACCCTTCAGATTTATTTGTAAAACTTTTTTTGAATGTCAAATTTATTTGATTTACATGGTTTGCAGAAAGCCATTCAGATGAATAAAATTGATTTTACGTCATATATTGTAAGTTTCTGCCACAGGTATATTTACCCTTTATGTGTCCTTTTAAGACAAGACCAATACGCTCTTTCCAAATTACATGCCTGCTAAAGTCTTGACACAACATCCATAAAGAGAAAGCAGTCAGCTATCAGCCCCCTACTCCAGTAAGTATTCTTATTATTGCTCAATATCCCATGACCCATTTCTGGCTTTTCTTCATTCCATATCCATAAACCTAAAGCCATAGTACCTTTTGTTTCTTTCTTTTATTTATTTTTTGTGTTTGTCTGATATCCTGCTTGCTATTGAATATCTTTGTATTACCTGCAACCAAGTCAACAAAAGAATCTATATTTTTATCTATTCTTCGCCTGCTACTCCTATTTTTCCTTGTTCCTATATATTTGCTATAGAACATATAAGTAATTGTATTCTAAAATCAATGCAATTTACTTTGATCTTAAGTATGATCATACAACGGGTTTCAATCATGTCTTCATTATATGTCATTAAATAATCAAAGGATACACATCTTGTATTTATGATACAATATTCTTCTGCCTTTGAGCATTACATTGCCATCTGAGCATGGATCAATACTTCTCCCTGAAGCAGATTTTTATGACCCAAGAAGAAATCAATATATAATCCACCGAGAAATTCTCGCAGGTTTCAATAGGTAAACATGTTTAGATGCAGTTTGTAAAGGATCTTCCTGACCAATTGCAGCCAAAGTTATACAGGGTGTAGCTTTAAATATATATTTTTCCTAGTATAATGGATGAGATTGCTAGAACTGTGAAATATACAGTACAGACCAAAAGTTTGGACACACCTCATTCAAAGAGTTTTCTTTATTTTCATGACTCTGAAAATTGTAGATATACATTAAAGGCATCAAAACTATGAATTAACACATGTGGAATGAAATATTTAACAAAAAAGTGTGAAACAACTGAAAATATGTCTTATATTCTAGGTTCTTCATAGTAGCCACCTTTTGCTTTGATTACTGCTTTGCACACTCTTGGCATTCTCTTGATGAGCTTCAAGAGGTAGTCACCGGAAATGGTCAACAGTCTTGATTAATTGCATGTTGTCTATGTTTTTGTAACAGAATTCCATCTGAGGATTTGTCTGACTGATCCCTCTATCCTTCCTCCCCCCCCTGATTCGAGTACCAGTCCTGAATTATGACTAAGGATACCATCATGCAACTATGAATAAAAACTTGGATTAGGAATTGAAATGTGGATTCTATTAAAGTTGTGGATTTTGCTACTAAAAATCTGACTTTAGCCTGTTTTTTGTTCTATGTTGCTGGTGGTGTGGTAGATGGCTTGGATTATTATTTATTATTTAATGTTACAAGCCATTTGCCCTGCACTGCGCTTGTTCCTTCTGACAATGATATGTTATGTAGCCTATATATGCTGTATTCACAGTCCTTGATGTATATAATCTGCTCTAAAGAGACGTCTGTAATAATCACTGTATAATTCAGAACAGGCGTATTCTATGCTGTGATACTGCCCTAGGGTACAGCAAGGAATGATGCAAAACAGGAATCTTGTTACGTTATGGATCTTTGTGATCACTATCTATTGTTATTATGTCCGTTTTTTTGGCTTTCCTATGCTGCCATCACCTCGTCCATAGCTGCATACGTGCGCCTCTCAGCGGGAGTTCCAGGTGCATACACCCTGCGGCATCATGGGTGATGCCGCGCATGCGTGAATGATGTCACGGGGAACTTCTCCCCATCGCATACGCAGTACGTCGCCACCTGCCGCCGGCTTGTGTGCATGTTATTTCCGGAGCACGTCTGTTGATGTGCGCATGGGGGCAGCTGGACGTGATGATGGTTTATTACACACACTATTTAAGGGTAAGTGAGATGGGATCATGATGACGTGCGGTATCCCTTGAGAAAGGTAATCCAAAACGGCCGTTGGGCGTGGACCTCGGACTTGTTCCCTCCCACCTGAATTACTGGTATGTTGTCTGTGATAGGTTTTACCCCTGATGACCTAGGATACGTTAGTACTGGCATATGAGGGGATCCTCTTACTGTCACATCAGATTTTTACCCTTAAAGGAGGGGACTCTATGTATATTGATGACTGGAATATAATATATCCCTTGTTGTATCTGGATATAACCATCTATAACATCCAGTCATCCTCATTCTGTTTGACCCTGGTCCCCACGTTGTGAGGTTTTCTATTGTCCTCTTAATTATGTTACCAGACTGAGGAATTGAGCATGTGCACTTTCCTTTTTTAATTGTTCGTGACTTTTCTAAAAAATAAATAAAGATATTATGGATTATATTACTCCATTGTGTGGTTTTCACATTTGTTTGCGTATCTATAGGAGTATGTCCTGTTACCAGGAATCTAATACTTTGGGGATATTACATGTCTGAATATTCACAAAACATGGTTGGATATATGAGTGTATTCCCGTTTTCCATGAAAATTGTTTCAATTACTGTTTCTGTGTTATTCACAGTTTTGTTTTCTGGACTAATGGATTTCAGGGCACGCGATAATACCTGGCATTCCCATATCAGTGAGGCATTTAAAGAAGACCTCGCTTGTGGTTTTAATAACAAACAAAATGACAATTAGGCGGATATGCAGAGATTAAAACAACTACTACACAGGAGAACCAAATTGTGGTGGAACAAAGGTTTCCTAGAACAGTTTGTGTCCAGGTGATTAGTGCCACGTGGCCTACGCATCCAGGTGTTCCCCTCCTTCCCTATTCAGGAGGAGTGGTTCATTAATGCTTGGGAAAGCTGTGCAGATGCATGTTCATAACAATTAATGGAACTACTAATCAAGCTGAATGAATTTCATGTGGGGGAAATGGAAACGGAAATTGAGTCCATTGAGGAGAAACTTAAAAAAGAATTAACAGAGGACCAATTAACTAAATTTAACACAGAAATAGATGGTGAATTTGCAAAATGGGAGAATGAAATTAGGACCACCAAAATCAAAAAACTCGAAAGGGATATGAATGATCGAGCCAATAAAAAGGTGTTTAGATGGAGAAAAGGCTGCTCAAACCAATCTAATTATAGTAGACCGAGATCGGCGTCTGTATCATCCCGTACCTCAGGGGAGAGCATGGAGGTGGAGGAGAAGGATACCCAGACTCCCCTGAACAACCACAAAAAAAGTATGGTGTTTCCAGACAAACCCGGGGGGCTACTCAGGGGAAAAGAAAGGGAATCTCACCCACATTACCCCAGGAGCAACAAAGAACTAAAAAGAACCAACTGGAGGTAATTAATTTATCTACCCACACTTTGACCGAAGCTCAGGTGCAGGTCCTCCAACTGGGTTTGTCCTTTGTGCCGACAGGAACCTTTGACTTATTTACCACTGTAAAGGGCCTTCACCTGTTTGCTCAAAAATTGGTATTACACAAATTACACCATAAAA
Organism: Anomaloglossus baeobatrachus; assembly: GCF_048569485.1. Lineage (NCBI taxonomy): Eukaryota > Metazoa > Chordata > Amphibia > Anura > Aromobatidae > Anomaloglossus > Anomaloglossus baeobatrachus. Next base: position 149,647,122 of record NC_134362.1, on the reverse strand, counting down.
CAACTGTTGGTGGGGAAACACTCACTGAGAGAGAGCAGGCAGCTATTGCCACCTTAGAGCAGTTGGAGAGAGAAGGATATGGCAGCGTGTCTACTGTTTTCCCACAAGAAATCCTTCCAAAATCAGCGACGTTTCCTCCTTTGTCCATTTGTCCGCAGATTGATATCTTTGTCAGGTTGGTCACCAAGGAACTGGAAAAAATTCCCAGATTTAGTTCTGGTGACAACCTGACGAGACAACAACGTATTGCCATCCAAGAACTTCGTGATATGGCTGACGTTGTGGTTAAGAATGCGGACAAAGGAGGAAACGTTGTTGTATGGCCTGTCTGGAAATATGAGCGTGAAGCGTTCAGACAGTTGAATAATAAGGAGACATACACTAGACTCACTGCCAACCCCACCGCGGACTACAGACTACAATTAACATCTATATTGGAGGATGCCTTATTGGAGGGGGTCATATCTCCCAAAATTTTTTGGTGAAAAGCCCTAAATTGCCCACTTTCTACCGTCTACCCAAGGTTCACAAGGATGCCGCTAATCCCCCAGGGCATCCCATCGTCTTGGGGATTGGCAGCCTTTGTGAACCAATCTGCACTTTTGTGGATTTTTACTTGAAGCCACTAGTGCAGAATCTACCCTCTTATTTAAAGGACACTAACGATTTGTTGAAAAAACTGGATGGTGTCCATATGGAGGCAGACATGGTTGGTGACAGCGGACGTTGAGTCCCTGTACACCTGCATCTCACATGAACAGGGCCTGGAAGCTTCCAGATATTTTCTATCAAGCAGTGTTTGGGACAGATCTCTTTGTGGATTCATCCTGGATCTCCTGGATTTTATCCTCCACCACAATGCGTTCACGTTTAAGGACCGTTTTTTCTTGCAGAGACGTGGCACCGCCATGGGAGCGGCATGCGCACCATCGTACGCAGGACTGTTTTTTGGCAGCTGGGAGCAGGAGGCCTTGCATGGTTCACCACTTGCCCAGAATATTGTCTGTTGGTACAGGTACATCGACGATGTGCTGCTCCTCTGGCAAGGTGCACGCTCTCTGCTAGATGTTTTTATGCAAGAACTAAACCGAAATGACTACAACGTGAAACTGACATATAAAGCAGATCAGAGGAAAATTGATTTCCTGGACATTGTGGTGGAGGTTGGAGAGGATGGCTTGATTAAAACTGACCTATTCAGGAAAACCACCGTGATTAACGTACTCCTACATGCGTCATCTGCCCACCAGAGATCGACCATTAGAGCTATTCCCACTGGTCAATTTCTGAGGGCTAAGAGGATTTGCTCTACCCCTCAGAAATTTGAACGACAGGCTGAAGATCTTAAGGTGAGGTTTAGGGATAGGGAATATGGCGTCCGGGGGATAAAACTGGGCTATAAGAGAGCCAAACAAGTATCCTGTGAACATCTTCTGTATGGTCCTAATACGAGGGTTCTGGATGGGGGAGGTAATCAGACGAGATTTATTTCCACATTCAACGGGCAGTGGGGACGGATAAGAGAGGCCTTGTCCAAGCACTGGCCTGTCTTACAAACGGACCCAGTGCTGGCCAATGACTTACCAGTTTCTCCCCTTGTTACCTCCAGGAGGGGCAGGAGCCTACGGGACCTTCTGGTGGACAGCCACTATGTGGTAAAGAAACCCGGAGGTGCCTTTGGATCCGGTCCCTTCAGAGTGGGATGCTATACATGTGGCGAATGTGTAACCTGCACGTCTGGAAACATCATTAGGGGCAAAGAATTTCTTTCGGCTGATGGAAAATGACGTTTGTGCATTAAAAAATATATATCATGCAGCAGTACGTACGTGTTCTATCATGTCACATGCCCCTGTGATTTGGTATATGTGGGTCTGACCACCAGACAACTGCGGGTCCGCATTCATGAGCATGTCCGAGACATCCTCAAAGCCCCCTCGGCAACGGATCTCATGCTTCTCAGGACTCTCCCCAGGCACTTTAAAGTCCATCACAACTGTGACCCGACTGGACTGAAGGTGGTGGGGATTGACGTGGTCAGCAGTGAGATCCGTGGTGGCAATTTGAAACTGGCCCTTTCAAAATTGGAAAGTAGGTGAATCTTCACCCTTGGGACTCTGTCCCCTGGAGGCCTGAATGAGCAGTTAAGTTTTGCTCCATTCCTCAACACATGATACAAGCCAGCTTGATGGTGGTGGGGTTATTCCGTTTCCCCTTATTCTGTGGATTTTTATAGTTTTAGCATACATCTGTCATCATGCTGTTTTTTAATTGCATGTTGTCTATATGAATTTCGTAACAGAATTCCATCTGAGGATTTGTCTGACTGATCGCTCTATCCTTCCTCCCCCCTTGATTCGAGCACCAGTCCTGAATTATGACTAAGGATACCATCATGCAACTATGAATAAAAACTTGGATCAGGAATTGAAATGTGGATTCTATTAACGTTGTGGATTTTGCTACTAAAAATCTGACTTTAGCCTGTTTTTTGTTCTATGTTGCTGGTGCTGTGGTAGATGGCTTGGATTATTATTTATTATTTAGTGTTACAAGCCATTTGCCCTGCACTACGCTTGTTCCTTCTGAAAATGATATGTTATGTAGCCTATATATGCTGTATTCACAGTCCTTGATGTATACAATCTGCTCTAAAGAGACGTCTGTATTAATCATAATTCTGAACAGGCGTATTCTATGCTGTGATACTGCCCTAGGGTACAGCAAGGAATGATGCAAAACAGGAATCTTGTTACGTTATGGATCTTTGTGATCACTATCTATTGTTATTATGTCCGTTTTTTGGCTTTCCTATGCTGCCATCACCTCGTCCATAGCTGCATACGCGCGCCTCTCAGCGTGACTTCCGGGTGCATACACCCGGCGGCATCATGGGCCATGCCGCGCATGCGTAAATGACGTCACGGGGAACTTCTCCCCGATGCATGCGCGGTACGTCACCACCTGTCGCCGGCTTGTGTGCACGTTATTTCCGGAGCACGTCTGTTGATGTGCGCATGGGGGCAGCTGGACGTTATGATGGATTATTACACACACTATTTAAGGGTGAGTGAGGTGGGATCATGATAACGTGCGGTATCCCTTGAGAAAGGTAATCCGAAACGGCCGTTGGGCGTGAACCTCGGACTTGTTCCCTCCCACCTGAATTACTGGTATGTTGTCTGTGATAGGTTTTACGTCTGCTGACCTAGGATACGTTACTACCGGCATATGAGGGGATCCTCTTACTGTCACATCAGATTTTTACCTTTAAAGGAGGGGACTCTATGTATATTGATGACTGGAATATAGTATATCCCTTGTTGTATCTGGGTATAACCATCTATAACATCCAGTCATCCTCATTCTATTTGACCCTGGTCCCCACGTTGTGAGGTTTTCTATTGTCCTCTTAATTATGTTACCAGACTGAGGAATTGAGCATGTGCACTTTCCTTTTTAAATTGTTTGTGACTTTTCTAAAAAATAAATAAAGATATTATGGATTGTATTACTCCATTGTGTGGTTTTCACATTTGTTTATCTATAGGAGTTTGTCCTGTTACCAGGAATCTAATACTTTGGGGATATTACATGTCTGAATATTCACAAAACATGGTTGGATATATGAGTGTATTCCCGTTTTCCATGAAAATTGTTTCAAAGTTATACAGGGTGTAGCTTTAAATATATATATTTTTCCTAGTATAATGGATGAGATTGCTAGGACTGTGAAATATACAGTACAGATCAAAGGTTTGGACACACCTTCTCGTTCAAAGAGTTTTCTTTATTTTCATGACTCTGAAAATTGTAGATTCACATTGAAGACATTAAAACTATGAATTAACACATGTGGAATGAAATACTTAACAAAAAAGTGTGAAACAACTGAAAATATGTCTTATATTCTAGGTTCTTCATAGTAGCCACCTTTTGCTTTGATTACTGCTTTGCACACTCTTGGCATTCTCTTGATGACCTTCAAGAGGTAGTCACCAGAAATGGTCAACAGTCTTGAAGGAGTTCCCAGAGATGCTTAGTACTTGTTGGTCCTTTTGCCTTCACTCTGCGGTCCATCTCACCCCAAACCATCTCTATTGGGTTCAGGTCTGGTAATTGTGGAGGCCAGGTCATCTGGTGTAGCACCCCATCATTCTCCTTCTTAGTCAAATAGCCCTTACACAGCCTGGATGTGTGTTTGGGGTCATTGTCCTGTTGAAAAATAAATGATAGTCCAACTAAACGCAAACCAGATGGAATAGCATGCCGCTGCAAGATGCTGTGGTAGCCTTGCTGGTTCAGTATGCCTTCAACTTTGAATAAATTCCCAACAGTGTCACCAGCAAAGCACCCCCACACCATCACACCTCCTTCTCCTCCATGCTTCACGGGGGGAACCAGGCGTGTAGAGTCCATTCGTTCACCTTTTCTGCGTCGCACAAAGACACGATGGTTGGATCAAAAGATCTCAAATTTGGACTCATCAAACTAAATCACAGATTTACACTGGTCTAATGTCCATTCCTTGTGATCTTTAGCCCAAACAAGTCTCTTCTGTATGTTGCCTGTCCTTAGCAGTGGTTTCCTAGCAGCTATTTTACCATGAAGGCCTGCTGCACAAAGTCTCCTCTTAATGGTTGTTCTAGAGATGTGTCTGCTGCTAGATCTATGTGTGGCATTGACCTGTTCTCTAATCTGAGCTGCTATTAACCTGCAATTTCTGAGGCTTTTGACTCAGATAAACTTATCCTCCACAGCAGAGGTGACTCTTGGTCTTCCTTTCCTAGGGCGGTCCTCATGTGAGCCAGTTTCCTTGTAGCGTTTGATGGTTTTTGCCACTGCACTTGGGGACACTTTCAAAGTTTTCCCAATTTTTTGGACTGACTGACCTTCATTTCTTAAAGTAATGATGGCCACTCTCTTTTCTTTACTTAGCTGCTTTTTTCTTGCCATAATACAAATTCTAACAGTCTATTCAATAGGACTGTGTATCCACAAGACTTCTGCACAACACAACTGATGGCCCAACCCCATTTATAAGGCAAGAAATCCCCCTTATTAAACCTGACAGGGCCCATCTGTGAAGTGAAAACCATTTCCGGTGACTACCTCTTGAAGCTCATCAAGAGAATGCCAAGAGTGTGAGGGTAATCAAAGCAAAAGGTGGCTACTTTGAAGAACTTAGACTATAAGACATATTTTAATTTTTTTCACACTTTTTTGTTAAGTATTTCATTCCACATGTGTTAATTCATAGTTTTGATACCTTCAATGTGAATCTACACTTTTCAGAGTCATGAAAATAAAGAATGAGAAGGTGTGTCCAAACTGGTCTGTACTGTATGTACATAAGCACATAAAAAAGGCTCATTGTTGGAGATGTGAGGTTTCAGAATTGGGCATAAAATAAAAAGCATATACTCTCACCTTATTGTAATAGAATTCCTCTCTTGGTGTATATCAAAACACACAGGGCTTGATTCTTCAAGAATAGCGTAGTTAACACCAGTCTTGAAAATGGTCTGTGCCGAAGTAAGACACAACCTATACATGAAAAAGTGCACAACTCTCCATGAATCTACATCGCTTGACACATGGTGCAACACCAAAAATCTCAACACAGTCAGGTACTGGAGTGAGCTTTCTGGCATAGGGAACATCATAGCTCATCATGAACTAGATGAGCTATGGCGTACTACCCTCATGGTGTCCCTGTTTTGCCCTAGCTTTGCCCAGTTTGTCAGAACTATGAGAAACTTGACAAAAGTCCCCCAGTTAAGTTGAAGCTGACTTGCACTTAGAGATTTTGACTTTTTAATGCCTTTAGTCCAAAATTGAGTGAATAGCGTGAATTTTTATATGTCTGTATAAACAGCTTTACAACAGTGTGGTTATAAAATTGGATCTTTAAGAACACTCATCACAATAACCTTTCTGTTTCAGCTCACCTGGTGAGATGAATGCTTCAAGCCCAAGGTACAGGTGGGCTCACAGGTCATGGCATTGGTGCAACAGGCAAGCGAGGCATGAGCAAACCCATGTATATCTAGGTTCGCTGAACCAGCATGGTAAAAAAAAAAAAAACAATTAGGATCAGCGAGCAGACTTGATGCCGAATTTAACCCCGAACAACACACCCCATGAAAATCAATGTGAACGAGATGTTTGGGGCTTTAAAATGGATGTAGTAAGGACTAGGGGGCTGTAGTGAAAATTAAATAGTAGTAACAGCAGAATATTTATACATACCGTGATTCCCGGAGGCTCACACTACAGAATCCATTCTAACAACCTCTGCTGTGGAGAGATAGCATTGCTCGCAGCTGCTTGTGCAAGTTTTGCTGTATGCTTGTGGTTGTGGAGTTACCCTTTGTCTTGTATTTTGTTTCCTGCTTTGGTTTTTCCCTTTAACATTTTGTTGTCTTATACCCCTGTGTTTGGCTGTAGTGTGACCTGAGTTTTGATTTTCCCCGTTTGTCTATTTTCTGTGACGTTACCTCTCTGATCCCGGTCCCCTCCCACTTGGGTATTGGTAAAAAGGGATGCTAGATCAAGGATGGTTAGGAGAAGGGCCAGGGCGGTGGCCCAGATGTCTTCATTTTCAGAGGTAATTCTGGGATCAGAAATAGCTAGGACCCCCCTAGCCTTAGGGTCAGTCCAGGAGACCTTAGTCCACGTTACCTCCATTCTTTCTCGTCATATTGCCTATTACCTCCTCTTCTGCCGTGACAGACAGCACCCACATGATGCAGCGTTAAAATTTTCTTGGCCAAATGACTGCTATCAATTATTATTACTATTTATTTATAGAGCACCATTGATTCCATGGTGCTGTACATGAGAAGGGGGTTACATACAGAACACATATACAAGTTACAATAGACAGACTAGTACAGAGGGAAGAGGGCCCTGCCCTTGCAGGCTTACATTCTAAAGGATTTTGGGGAGGAGACAGTAGGTGGGGTGGGGGTCGGGCGGCAGCTCCGCACGGTGGTCGGGCGGCAGCTCCGCACGGTGGTCGGGCGGCAGCTCCGCACGGTGGTCGAGCGGCAGCAAGGTTATTGGAGATTACAGGCATTTCTGAACAGATGAGTTTTCAGGTTCTGTTTGAAGCTTGCAAGTGTAGTAGATAATCTGACGTGTTGAGGCAGCAAGTTCCAGAAGACTGGGGATGTTCGGGAGAAGTCTTGGAGGTGGTTGCATGAGGAGCGAATGAGAGAGGAGGAGAGAAGGAGATCTTGGGAGGACCGGAGATTATGTTTTGGAGTGTAGCGAGAGATTAGTTCAGAGATATATGGAGGAGACAATTTATGGATGGCTTTGTAAGTCAGTGTTAGTAGTTTGAAGTGGATACGATGGAAGATTGGGAGCCAGTGAAGGGTCTTGCAGAGAGGAGAAGCAGGGTGGTATTGAGGCGAGAGGTGGATCAGTCGGGCAGCAGAATTAAGGATGGACTGGAAAGGGGCGAGCGTGTTAGCAGGGAGACCACAGAGGAGGATGTTGCAGTAGTCGAGGCGGGAGATTATGAGAGCATGCACTAGCATTTTTGTAGATTGAGAGAATTCAGGAAGGGACGGATTCTGGAAATATTTTTGAGTTGAAGACGCCAGGAGGTGGTGAGGGATTTAATGTGTGGTATGAAGGACAAGGCAGAGTCAAAGGTCACTCCGAGGCATCGAACTTTGGGTGCTTGGGAGAGCGTGATGTTATTTATTGTAATAGATAGATCAGGTAGAGAGTGTAGGGGAGATGGAGGAAAGATGATCAGTTCAGTTTTGGCCACATTGAGCTTTAGGAAGCAAGAGGAGAAGAAGGAAGATATAGCAGATAGGCACTCTGGGATTCTGGACAGCAGAGAAGTGACATCTGGACCAGAGAGGTAGATCTGAGTGTCATCGGCATATAGGTGGTACTGGAAGCCATGGGACTTTATGAGTTGTCCCAGGCCAAATGTATAGCTAGAAAAAAGTAAGGGTCCCAGGACAGAGCCTTGAGGGACACCAACAGAGAGAGGATGGGATGAAGAGGTTGTGTGGGAGTGGGAAACACTAAAAGTGCGGTAGGAGAGGTATGAGGAGATCCAAGAGAGGGCGAGGTCTCTGACACCAAGGGAAGAGAGATCTGTAGTAGGAGGGAGTGGTCAACAGTGTCAAAAGCTGAGGATAGGTCTAGAAGTAGGAGTACAGAGAAGTGGTTGTTAGCTTTGGAAGTAAGTAAGTCATTTGTGATTTTAGTCAGGGCAGTTTCAGTGGAATGATGTGGACGGAAGCCGGACTGTAGGTTGTCAAAGGGAGAGTTAGAGAAGAGGTGGAAGGAAATTTCAGCATAGACGTGCTGTTCCAGGAGTTTTGAGGTGAATGGGAGTAGTGATATGGGGTGATAGCTGGCAGCAGAGGTTGGGTCGAGGGAAGGTTTCTTTAGGATGGGTGTGACTGTTGCATGTTTAAAGGCAGAAAGGAAGGTACCAGTTGTTAAAGATAGGTGGAAGAGATGGGTTAAGGCTGGAATTAGGATAGTGGTGAGGTTGGGGAGGAGGTGGGATGGGATGGGATCAAGTGCGCAGGTGGTGAGGTGCGCTTTTGAGAGAAGATGTGCAAGCTCTCTTTTGGTGATAGTGGAGAGGAAGTTTATGGGGGAGGAGCAGTGGTCTATTATATGAAGGGGTTGTGGTGGTTGAGCAGAAAAGACTTGTCTGGTTTGGTCGATCTTTTCTTTGAAATATGTGGCAAATTAACTGGACGATGCAGTTTTTCTTTTCTTGGGAAATCTTAATGGCTGCTCCTCACTTCAAACCAGTGATCTTTCTCTTGGGAATCAACCTATCAACTGTTAAGGAATGTGAGAACAGGTTGTAATTTGTAATATACAGGAAGAAAAGATATTGGAAACACAAAGAGCAAAACAGTAACAATGCAGCGACATGACAAGAATCTGCATAACTAATCATATGCTAAATAGTTGCATATCAAATTTATGTATGCGATAGTCAAGATGATTGTCTAAAAAATGAAGATAGTCTCATGTTGGAAGCTGTAGTGGATGGTGAGATATGGAGCCTGAAAGTCAAAAGTTCAAAACATTGTTACAGTTTTGCTCATCAGTGTATATAATAATTTCAATCACTCTTAAAGAAAAATGTTAAATAAAATACTGTACTATTCATATAGTTATTTTTCTGCATATTGCTTATAATTTGTTTGTTGTTCCAATCATTTACATCTCTGTATATTGAGTATCTTTCAACATGCCATCTCCCTTTCCACATGATTTGCATTCACCTACATTACTCATTCAATCTGTAAGTATATATAAACATTGCAAAACATCCTTCATCTTGAAATACATATTCAAAACTTGTGCAAAACAAAAAAAATCACTTACAATAGAAGTTGAAAACTAGAATTCATATGTGAAACAAACAAGGTATTTTATAATCATGGAGTAGTTAATTTCACGTATATGGAATATACGCTTGGAACTGAATAAAAGTACTTGTGATCAGGGCTGCTCCTAATAAGAGGTGGCAGTCTGAGCTGTTTAACAGGGGGGGGAGCAAAATGCTGCTGCTCCCCTGTAAGATTTAAACGCTGTACGCTGCTGTGCAGCGGCCAGATGTAGTGACACTCCTGGGGCAGGGTTAGAGGGAGCCCGTCGGTGCCAGCTGGATGAGAATCCTCGGACACACATCCAGTGGCTGAGGCCACACGGGGTTATGTGCAAGTCCCCGCATGACACTTGGCTCACGCTCGCACAGCAGGAGCCGAGTGTCATGCGAGGGTCTTGTGACTGTGGTCCGATTGTGCGATCAGACCACAGTTGTGGAGGGGAGGGCCGACGCTGAGGAGGAGAGGGAGGGATTTATCTTCCTATATCCTCCCTTGGCGGCTGATGCGAGAATCGCACTGCACTTGCATTACACCAGTGTAACGTGAGGGCAATGCGATGTTTCTCTCATCTCATAGACTTGCATGAGTGCGAGTGGAACAGGATCACATTCCACCTGTAGCATGCTGCAACTGTTTTCTCGGTCTGATTAGGGCTGAGAAAATAATCGCTCATGGGAGCTGCTTAATAGAGTAATATTGGTCCGAGTGGAATGCGATTTGTTTATCACATTCCACTCGCACCGTTTTTCTCGCCGTTTGTCCTAGGCCTATAGCAGAGCAAAGGAACCACTGACTCTTTGCACCACAATACCTATACACATCACAGGCCTATAGAGTCCAGCAGTGGCTGCTAATGTTGGCATCTAATTGCAAGAAGCACAATAACGTCAATTCAATGCATCATGATCGCCAGGTGATGGAAAAGGAAAAAAGAGCCTCTCATCGTTGAAGAAGGGACAGTGAGTGAAATGATTGTTTACTTTTCCTTAATTGCTAAATTGCTATGTATTGAACATTACAAAGGGGGACATTATACTGTATGGGGAAATATGGGGGACATTATACTGTATGGGGGAATATGGGGGACATTATACTGTATGGGGGAATATGCGGGACATTATACTGTATGGGGGAATATGGGGGACACTATACTGTATGGGGGAATATGGGGGACATAATACTGTGTGAAGGCCATAGAAGGGAAAATTATTTTAGATTAGGGCCATAAAGGGGATATTAGAAGGGCCATAGTTAAGGACTTTATACAGTATGAGAGCCATAGAAAATGGAATATTAAGATGTTTGAGAGCCTCAATGGAGGACATTGCACTAAATAGGGGATATAGAAGGGGCATTGTACTGTATGTGGTACAGAATGGGGAACATTGCCAAACAGCGATGGGTTCATGGGTGCACACAGAACGATCAGTTATAGAGCAACAACTCAACGGCAAAAGCCCTGTTTGCATAGCAAGTCATGCTACCTAGGATGGTGACTTTTAATCCTGCTTTACAATGGGTGATTTTCAATCTGTTTTCTTCTCATCATTATCAGGAAATGCATGAATTCCCCGTAAGAGCATGTGATAGATTATTACTGCACATCATCATGGTTACTATCAAAATATGGTAGGGGCAGTGGCAAAGGGGAGTGGCGTATGATGAATCATAGCTGTAGATTAATGTTACTGTTAATTAATTGGGGTGCTTGATATGGATGATTACTGTCATAATTCCTGTGATTATAGATTGAAGAGAGCCTGATTCATGATTACTGCAATGTTTACTGTGATTACATATGTGGTTTATTCACTACTGCCTATTGGTGCATTTTTATATACAGTATTTATTTGTACAGTTTATTCATTGCTGAATGCTAGTATATACTTATGTATATGGTTTCTTCACTGCTGATATATACAGTGCAGTGGTGTACTGCCAATGTTGGCAGAGAATGCAACCACTATGGGATCTGTGAGTCAGGGGGCCCAGAGCCAATGCCGACACTGCCCCCATCACATTTTCAACTGCATTGTCATTGTTGACTATGGGCTGTGCATTATACTATATGGAGGACTATGGAAAGTGTATTATACTGTATGGAAGACTATGGGGTGCATTACAATATATGGAGGACTATGGAGGGTGCATTATATATTCCCATTATACTGCGTGGGGGTCACAGTTAGGGATAATACTGTATTGGGGTTACTATGCTTTGTCTATTTGAGGGGGTACAGCAGGGTTTCATACTGTGCGTGTGGAGTGTACAATGGTAGAATTCACTGTGAGGGTACCTTAAAGTGTTTGTGGGGCCCATTTGTTGGCATAAATGAAAATGGAATCTAGGTGCTTCAATAGGAGAATTACTTTGAAAGGGCTAAAAAGTTGTGACATATGCTATAAGAAGTTTAACGATGGAGCCCCATGATTTCTATGTATGCCCGTGATACAGCGTATGAAATAAGTACTGAATATGTCACCAATTTTCTAAGTAAAAAAAAAGGACAAAAGGAAAGAACAGAGGCAACACTTCAAATACTTGCAAATAAGTGGAGACTTTTAATAGTCCGGTGGCAATGTTTCAGTTCTTCTGAACCTTTTTCAAGCCAATATTCCAAGTAAATATATTTCTTAAGGTGCTATTGACATGCAATTCTCACCAGATGATGGTAACAACCCATCCAACCCACACAGGCAAAGAAATCAAACCATAGATGTCTATAAATTAAGTTAAGTGCAATGAGAAATGACACAGGGAAAAAGTATTGAACACATAAAGGAAGAGAGGTGCAAAAAGCCATGATGCCAGCTGAAAACTATCAGTAATTACAAAGTAATCCTTCCACTTAATAGAAAATAATGTCAGCTAGTTCAACTGATGGTCTGTAAAAAGGTGTCTCATTTTGTGCCCTGAGCTGTTGTTTTTTGCACTGATATCATTTTGTGATAGATACAATGTTATGATTGCCTCTTATTGCATTTCATTACAATGTTACAGTGAGCAAAAAACATATGTCTTTGTTAAACTTAGTAAAGAGAAAACAAAATCACAATCAGATTAGTTTATTTTATGTTTTGGTAGTGTCTCAATCCCGAATTGTGGAGCTTCTTGTGCTCTGTGATGTTCTTTCTTGCTCTCCTGCAGAGCCAGTATTTGCCTGTTCACGCAGAGTGTTTTGCAGGTTGAGATACTCTGCTGTTTGTCTTGAGCTCCTGTGGACAGATTGTTTCTCAGCACTGGGTCCTACACTGGTGCTAGGAGGGGCTTACTCAGATGCTCCTCGTTGCCAGTCGTATTTCCTGGTTCCGCACTAAGTGCTCTTGGGTCCTGTTTGTGTATAGTTATCTGATTTTGGCTTCTCGACCCTGGACTGTTGTTGACGATGCTCTACTCACCCCTCCTTATTTTGTTGTTACCTCCTGGTTTCTGACCTTGGACCTTCTCCTGACCACGTCTCCTGCTCCCTTTATGCTATACGTACTCTCCTGGTATCCTGACCCTCGGCCTGTATCTTGACCTTGTCTCTGCCTGGTCCCTGTGTCCTGTTGTGGTTCTGTTCTCCTGGTTTCTGATCCTGATTTGTCTGACTACCTCTCCATTCAAACTACATGCAATTAGTATCTCGCACCACCTAGTGACTAGCATCACACTAATGTGACATAGTGTCGAGCATCAAAGGTAGGTCAGACATTTGTGAATGCAGCAATACCAAATATGTGATTTTTTTAATTGTCCTATTTTTAATGGGGCAAATGTAAGATGATTTGAGCTTTTATTTTTTTTTTATGTTCTAATAACTTTTTTTAATGTATTTAATAGTCCCCTTAGGGGGACATGAAACTGTGACTGTTCAAACGCCTGTGCTATACAGAGCAGGGCATCAACATTAGCATCAGCAGTGCTCTGTATAGTAGAAATAATGATCTCCTATGAACATCAGCCATGGGTCGGCGTTCACATGAGTATCATGATAACAGGAACAGGGGTCTTCAGCAGACCCCCAGCTGTCATGACAACCCATAGCTGCCCAACGAACATGTCATGATTGCACCAATGGGTAGAAGGAAGGAAGCATCCCCCAGTGTGCCGGCATGTGTTAAATGCCGTAATCAAGCTGTATTTAACTGGTTAACAGCAGCGGTTGGATTACATCAACTTTGTGTTGGGAAAGCTGCACATTCGAGTTTGCATCAAAGCCAGGGAACATGACATATGATATAAGTTTACTTTATATGTCGGGAAGGGGTTAAACAAGTTCACACCACATTTTTAAAATGAAGCAACTACTATGATATTATAGGCAAAGGTGATCAAATACCAATATCATCATGCTGTTAGCGCTAAAGCAACTATTAAAGATACTTTTGTATGCTGTAAATTCGTAAATGTTTGACCGCTTTATATACAAAAACATTTATGTCTTGCTTGGAAAAGTATAAGAACCTTTATATCACATGTCCGCTGTGCCAGTGAAGGCCAAGGCTGTTTATATAGGTGCAATGTAAATAATGGATGTGAAAATCTTTATATCAATATGATGAAAAAGGGCCGTTGTTATGAAATTTAAGCATGTGATGAATTTGTTGGTTGTCAGCACATGAGCAGATAAAAGTCCCCGTCACACGCAGCAACGTATCTAACGATATATCTCCGGGTTCACGGATTCCGTGACGCACATCCCGCATCGTTAGCGACGTCATTGTGTGTGACACACAAACGACCGCTAACAATGGAAAATACTCACCAAATCGTCAATCGTTGACACGTCATTCCTTTTTAAAAAATTGTTGATTGTTGAGCATGCAGGTTGGTCGTCATTCCTGAGGCAGCACACATCGCTACGTATGACACCTCGGGAACGACAAACCTCCGCTTACCTGCGGCCGCCGGCAATGCATAAGGAGGTGGGCGGGATGTTATGTTCCGCTCATCTCCGCCCCTCCGCTTCTATTGGGCGGCCGGTTAGTGACACCGCTGTGATTCTGCATGAATCGCCCCCTTAGAAAGGAGACGGTTTGCCGGCAACAGCGACGTCGCTAGGCAGGTAAGTCCAAAAAAATTCCAAATGCGGAAAAATTGCAAAAAAAGTGCGATAGCACTATTGTTTTTGAGATATTGTATTCACTGTGTTCATTATGGTAAAACCGATGTGTCGGTGTGATGCCTCAGGACAGTGCGAGTTCGTAGACACCAAACATGTATAGGTTTACTTTTATATAAGGTGTTAAAGAAAATCAGACGTTTGTCCGAAAAAAGTGGTGCACGTTTTACGCCATATTCCGTGACCTATAGCATTCTGATTTTTCGGGATCTATGGCTCAGTGATGACTTATTTTTTGTGGCTCAGGCTGCCGTTTTTAACTGTATCATTTTTGCGCAGATGCTACATTTTGATCGCCTGTTATTGCATTTTGATACCAAATGTGTGTATATTTTTTTTATTTTTTAACCCTTTAATTTTCAATGGGGTGAAAGGGAGGTGATTTGAACTTTTAGGTTTTTTGTTTTTTTAAATTTTTGAAAACTTTTTCTTTACTTTATTTTTATTTTACTAGTTCCCTTAGGAGGCTATATGGATCAACAATGTGATCGCTCTGCCCTATCTGCTGATCACAGCTACACAGCTGTAAACAGCAGATATGCTAACTTTCTGCCTCACTCAGCTCTTGGCCGAGTGAAACCGAAAGTAATTCATGTGAGCTACAGGAGTCATCACATGACCCTGTGCTACCATGACAACCACCCAAAGTCACGTCACTTCCGGTATCGGTCGGTAAGTAAATGTTTACCGCCAATGCCGTTATAATGGCACTGTCACATATTGACAGCACCATTTAAGGGGTTAAATGGCTCGAGCAGATAACGATTCTCCTTGTGCCTAGCGGGCACAGATCTCAACTGTGAATATCAGCTGAGATGTGCACCGATCGCGGCATGCTGCAGGCGGCAGACCGTGGGCAGTAACATTATGACCGCTAGGACATAATATTACTGCCCGCGGTCGTTAAGGGGTTAATAGCATTTTGAACCTGTCCAGTGACCACATTTAGTGCCCTTCTGCTGGAAAGAAATCAACAATTCCTCATGATAGTGTTCAGCTTCCAGTTGTCACGGGGGTGAATGACAGGACTGGGACACCTAAGCTGACCCTCAGACTGCATACCCTGTGCTGTCCCTCAGCTCAGAGGTATGCTTGATGATAGCGAGATCTTAGTCACCAGCCTGTCCCTGACTCCTGCCCTAGCCCTAATGTAATTCCCCTCCACCACCTCTACCCCCGAGGCAAGCCAGGACCGTAAACACAAACCCCACAACCAGACACAGACAGGGAAAAATGACAACTCGTACACATGGCAACAACACACAAAGGAGCCACTAATAGTGCACAAGAGGAAACAACATAAAAGGGGGAAGAAAACAGATTACCGGGAAACTTCCATACCGTACAACCAGCACACCACTAACTACTGCAGCCTTCATCAGTGCTGCAGCCAACAGAGCACAACCGAGAGAGGGGTTTCTCCAGCTCCTTTCTCCTCCTGGCCAAGATTCCAAATGAATGAAAATAATCTGTGCCTTCTGCTGCAAGCAGAGGGTAAACATTGGACCTGGGAGTGGTCCAAACTGGAAACATCGGACCAGGAGTCAGAAGCTGCCGAAAGGGAAACTGACATTAACCCTCTCCTTCCCAAAGGAAAGGGAATTCATTTACTCAGCAGAGTCTCACAGGATAACCCTGTCTCAAAACTCCACAACACAGAGAAGACCGTCACATCAGTTCTATAGGTGGCATTGGCTGTAACCATGCTCCTGGCACTGACTGATAGTTGGCTGTATCTTGCTGGTGCTACCTCTAGGAAGCCGAACAATGCCGGGAAGAATGATGGTCATTTCCACCTGGCAATGGGGCTCTAAGTATAGGCACTGGGCAGGTTCAGAACACTATTAACCAGCAGATTAATCTTATATCTGTAGGTTATTAATGTTTTTTTCACATGACAAGTTCCCTTTTTAAAAAGTTAATTGATTTGTGCCATATACTTTGATTATTAATTAAAAAAAATGTTTCATCGTTCTCTAGAGTGCTCTAAACCATGTGTCCAGTTCAACATGTACAATTTGGTTTTGGTGAAAGGTCCTCTGTAAGTTAAAAAAATAAATAAATGCATAAAAATCTCCTCAAAGGTGGCTATTAGGAGGCTGATAAAGTGCTCCTTCTTCCTTCTAAAGGGTAAATCATGCTGTTAGGCTCCTTTTAATACAGAAAAAATGCTGGCATTTCAGTTCACACATGTTCAAGACCTAAAGGTTCAAGCAATTATTTAATTTTTTTCATTATCACATTGAAAAAGCTATAACTGCTTCATCTTCCATCAGCGTAAATTCTTAAGTGCTTGTTTTTTACTATAAGAATTGTGTAAGGAGTGGAGAATACAAAACATAAGCAAACCCACTATTGTTGTATCTTTTACTTTCTCTATTTCCCCTGCAATAAAAATAACTAATATAACTAAATATAAGTAAATATAAATATAAACTAAAATAAATATAACTAAATATAACTAATATTTCTGATTGGTAATGATTTAAGATAAAGTATATCCTTTATAATTTTAAAGGGGTTTCTCATTCTGTATTGCTTTGTAAAATCTATGCAAAAATATTGAAAGAGCAACACGTCCAGCAATAGCATTTTAGCGTAAAACATACAGTGGTGTGAAAAAGTGTTTGCCCCCTTCCTGATTTAATTCTTTCGCAGGTTTGCCACACTTATGTTTCAGATCATCAAACAAATTTAAATAACAGACAAAGATAACACAAGTAAACACAAAATGAAGTTTATAAATGAAGGTCTTTATTATTAAAGGAAAAATAAATCCAAACCTAGAGAACCCTGTGTGAAAAAAATAATTCCCCAAAATGTACTAACTGGTTGGACCACCCTTAGCAGCAGCAACTGCAATCAAGTGTTTGGGATAACTTTCAATGAGTCTTTCACAACGCTCGAGGAATTTTGACCCCCTCATCTTTGCAGAATTTTTGTAATTCCGCCACATTGGAGGGCTTCCGAGCATGAACCACAGTATTAAGGTCATGATAAAGCATCTCGATTAGATTAAGGTCAAGGCTTTAACAAGGACACTTCAAAGTATTATTTTGTTTTTATTAAGCCATTTATTAAGGGTCATTGTCCTGCTGCATAACCCAAGAGCACTTCAGCTTGAGGTCACGAACAGATGGCCGGACAGTGTCCTTCAGGAGTTTTTGATAGACCGCACAATTCATGGTTCCATTTACTACAGCAAGTCTTCCAGATCCTGAAGCAGCAAAATAGCCCCAGACCATCACACTACCACCTCTATATTTTACTGTTGGTATGATGTTCCTATTCTGAAATGCTATGTTACTTGTACACCAGCTGTAATGGGACATACACTTTCCAAAAAGTTCAACTTTTGTCTTGTCAGTTCAGCGTATTCTCCCAAAATTCTTTGGGCTCATCAAGATTTTTTCTGGCAAAACTGAGACGGGCCTTTGTTCTTTTTGCTCAGCAGTGGATTTCATCTTGGAACTCTGTCATGCTGTCAGGTCTGGCAGTTTGCATGGTGGTGGGCATCATAGCAGGTCTCTGTGCGCGGAGCTAATGCAGGTGCTCACTCTGGCTTTAAAAATTGGAACTCTAAGAGACTCACTTCAGGTTATGGCATCACTGGGAGGCGAGGTGCCGTAGCGCCCAGTGATAATGTGGTGCAGGGGTCCCGGGAGGCCTGGACCTCTAGTGCAAGCTATTGCCAGGGGTATGTAATGCATGTCTCCTGGTTCAGCAAGGTGGTGAGAGGTTCTTCCGGTCTTCCTCACCCTCTCCTTTGCCTCTCTGGATTGAAGGTGGAGACTGGGAGCTACCTCAGCAGTGTCAGCTGACCAAGGAGAGGGATATTTAAACCCTCCACATCCTTTGCAACAAATTTGACTAGTTTCTTCACTGCTGGACACAAACAGAAAAGGTCCCCTGTGCAAGTACAAAATATGGGCCCTTTTCAGTCCAATAACTCATTAAAATAGAGAATTCCATCTGTTTTGGAGGCAGAAATGGGTCCCTTTACCTCCTGGGCCCATGTGCGGCTGCACAGGTTGAACCAATGATATGTTCACCCTTGAGTATCTCTAATATATAATCTGACCCAGAGTCAGACTAAAATACATTGGCCCACAAAAAAAATAATTTTGGGGCAAAAGCAGTCTGTCCTTACACTTAGGGCCTAATGAGATGGGTCGACAATGGGGAAATAATCAATCATATTGTAGTGTGGCCGGGGCAGTAACTGTGGTAGATGTACTCATCTTTTACACCCTGCCATGCTACATGAAAATGGGGGTCTTGTCTAGGTGTATGCTTTTGTAAATACATGGGTGATGTGCCTCCATAGTCCACATGGTGCCATTGAACTTGGCAGGCCTGGACCAAATGCTGCAAGGATGAACAAGGGAGGCCATAGTCCAAAAATAACTTCTTTTTACTAAACATCTCTTTGTCATAAACTATATACATTAGATAATAGGTACAATGCTTGACGTGTGTTTCACTTGCAAGAAGCAGGCATTGGCGCTTCTTGGTTATATTTACTGCACTTCATACTCTTGTACCTCACGACAATCCAGCTAACAATCCTGGGAGACATCGTCTTCCAATGTGAGGGCCACACTGATCGAAGTGAAACATTACGGCCACTCACAGCTACTCTCAGTTTCCAAATGACTAATAAGGACCCCGCTCCTTTGGATACATTGATATGACTTCTCACTAAAACCTTGAAAGTCCACTGCTTTCCGTAGGAGAATTAATGTCCTAATATGGAAATAATAGCTTCCTTTCAACATGCACAATTGAGCTTCCAATCATCGTAGACAACTGTTATGCAGGATTCACACGGTATGATCTATCGCACGAGCGATAGTACTCGCACCCATTGTTTGTGCATCACGGGCAAATCGCTGCCCGTGTCGCACAAAGTCATTTAATCCCCGTCACAGGTACTTACCTGCTGAGCGACGTCGCTGTGGGCGGCGAACATCCACTTCCTGAAGGGGGTGATACGTTCAGCGTCACAGCGACGTCACACATCGGCCGGCCAATAGAAGCGGAGGGGCGGAGATGAGCGGGACGTAAAGATCCTGCCCACCTCCTTTCTTCCGCACAGCCGGCGGGTGCCGCGGGATGCATGTAAGCTGTGTTCATTGTTTCCGGGGTGTCACAAAGTGCGATGTGTGCTACCCCAGGTACGATGAACAACCAGCTGAAAGAAAAAGAAACGATTTTTTAAAAATAAATGAGGAGTACACGATACCCGATTTCTCACTGATTTGCGATCGCTCGTAGGTGTCACACGGGACGACATCGCCAACGAAGCCGGATGTGCGTTATGAAAACCATGACCCAACAATCTATCGCATAATAGATCGCCACGTGTGACGCCCGCATAACTATCATCCTGCCAATCCAATTCCTTCTCTTTCCATCCCACCTTTACATGGGCCTTATACTTCCCTGGGTTTGGTCCCTTAGAGTTTTATTAGCTTACCTAACCTGGGTTCCAATCTATTAAATATTCCAATCTAACAAATGCTCTGATCTATCGAATATCACATTACATTTCCGTGGTCCTTAGGACGTATTATCTGATGTGTGTCTCTCCCTGTTCTTTGCACCACAATACCCTTTTACATAAAGGTCTGCAGATCATTCGACCTTAGGTCTATCTCATCTGAATACTCTGCTCGGTCTGCCTCTTTACCAGGAAGTTGCTCCTTGTAGGCCAATGTAGCTCCTCCTATTCTGAGTTATTCTCAACTGTTAACCCTGTGTGTGCCTGATGATGTGCATGTAGATTGCCAAACACACAAAACCCCATTTAAAATATTGCATTCCATTACACAACGTCCCATTATATTAACCCCTTTACAACCAAGGACTTACTGGTACGTTGTTGGTCACCTACCTCCAGTTACCGCGGGCTCCAGCGGCGAGCCTGCAGTAATCCCCACACATATCTGCTGAGCTGATATGATCAGCAGACGCAGGTGGATTGGAGATCTACCCCCACCTGTGAACCCCTTAGATCTCATTGTCAAATACTGACAGCACAATTTGAATGGCCATGGTTGAGATCGCGCAGTTTCCCGCTGCTATCGGCACCACCATAATGCATTCACGGGGCACCAATATGTTGTCATGGTAGTGTGGGATCAATTGAGGACCCCTGA
The DNA here is from genome assembly GCF_048569485.1 of Anomaloglossus baeobatrachus. Classification (NCBI taxonomy): domain Eukaryota; kingdom Metazoa; phylum Chordata; class Amphibia; order Anura; family Aromobatidae; genus Anomaloglossus; species Anomaloglossus baeobatrachus. Next base: position 149,626,467 of record NC_134362.1, on the reverse strand, counting down.
CACTACCATGACCATGACTCACTTCCTGTAAGAGCCAACAGAGCACTGACACTCACAGGAGATGAACATTTCTGCTGGTCAGCAGAAATGCACAAGCAATCGGACTGCCAGGCATAAAGTCTACTAGGAGGACTAGTAAAATAAAAAATGTACAAAGAAGTATTAAAAAATATGAAAAATTAAAAATTAAAATCACTCCCCTTAAACAGTTAAAAAAATAAAAAATACACATTTGGTATCGCTGCATTCAGAAATGCCCAATGTATCAAAATATCAATGCACCTGATCTGTAAACGGCATGGAAAGAAAAAAATTCCAAACTCCAATTTATGTTTTTTGGTCGCCACAACATTTCTTTAAAATGTAATAACAGGCGATCAAAAAAGTATAATTAAAAATGTTAAGACGCAAAACATAAGCCATCATTGACTCTCAGATCCCAAAAAATGAGAATGCTTTGGGTCTCGGAAAATGGAGAGAAAAGCGCTACTTTTTTGGACAAACGTCTGAAATTTTTTTCAACCTTTAGATAAAAGTAAAAGTATACATGTTTCGTATCGACAACCTCATGCCAACATGCGACATCATACTAATACATCAGTTTTACCATATATTGAACGTGGTAAATAAACTCCCCCCCTCGTTTTTCAGTACGCTATATGGTAAAACTACCGTATTTTTCCGCTTTATAAGACGCACTTTTGTTCCCCCAAATTTTGGGGGAAAGTAGGGGGTACGTCTTATAATCCGAATATACGGATTATATACTGCAGGGTCCAGGGGAGGTGGGGGCAGCTCTGTAGCGCTGCTGGAGGCTGAGGGAGGCTGGTAGAGGCTGGATAGCTGGGGAAGGCTGCAGCGGGAGATCTCCTGCTCCCGCTCACATAATATGCACTGCCGCTTTCCATCACCGTGGTGCTAAAACCGCACCGCGGTGACGGGTTGGGGGATCGGCGCATATTATATGTGCCTGTTCTCCCCTTTGATCGCACATGCCCCCCTGTGTTAGATATGGCCCCCATGCTGCTACCCATAGTAAAATAAAAAACTCTTTACTTACTTCCTCCAGCGTGTCTCCCTGGTGTCTCCCTCCTGCCGCTGTGATCATGCACGCAGAGATGTCACTCTGCTGTGCCGATCACATGACCGGCACCACGAACCAGGAAGTGCAGGAGGAGCTCAACCGCACGGAGGGAGACACAAGGGAGGACAGCACTGGAGAAGGTAAGGAAAGAGTTTATTTTACTAAAAGCAGCAGCCTGGGGGCCATATCAAACACAGGTTGATGTGTGCCATCCACAGGAGGCCATGGACAGCAATAGGGGCCATTTGCCAGCCACAGGGGCTGTGTGCCACCCATAGAGGACGTGTGCCAGAAATAGAAGACATGTGGCATCAGTGGGGGATGTGTGCCGGCACAAGGGGGCCATATTCAATATAAGGGGGCCATAACCAGATTAACCGGGCTATGAGGGACATATACCCTATATGATTTCTTAGATGGACACTGGCAATATAAGACGGACCCCATTTATTAAAATAAAATTCTTTTCCTTCACCAAATTTGGGGGTGCGTCTTATAATCAGGTGCGTCTTATAAAGCGAAAAATACGGTAATGGTTTCATTCAAAATTACAACTTGTCCCACCAAAAACAAGCCCTTATATTGCAATACTGACTGAAAAATAAAAAAGTTTTGGCTCTCAGAAAAGGGGGAGGAAAAAATGAAAATGAAAAACCAAAAATTGCCTGGGGCTTAAAGGGGTTCTTTACATTATGAATGCTTGTTCCCAATTATTGACCCATCTGAATAGACCAGTAATCACTTGATGAACTAGCAAAATGGTCATCTCATAGGAACAATGATTCTTAAGCATGATTTAAAATCATCATTCTTGGCAGCATAATATTTTGTGTAAACAAGACAAGTGCTGCCAAGAACAATGATATTCTATGAGCACAAGGAGGTTATATTATTGTTTGTTCTGTGCACATGGAACTAGATTGGCCTATCTAAACAGGGTATTAAACAACAGTAGATTGGATTGCATGCAGAATAATGCATTGTTGCAATTCATGTAATGCGTGCAATCAGCACATCTAAAGCCTGCTTTACACGTTGCAATTTCGCATACGATATTGTATGCGATTTGCAACGCCCCCATCGTATGTGTGGCGTGTTCAATTTGTTGAACGTGCCGCACAAACGATTAACCCCCGTCACACGTACTTACCTGCCATACGACCTCAGTGTGGGCGGTGAATGTCCACTTCCTGGAGTGGGAGGGACGTTCGGCATCACATCGACGTCACGCGGCAGCCGGCCAATAGAAGCGGAGGGGCGGAGCTGAGCGGTACGTAAACATCCCGCCCACCTCCTTCCTTCCGCATTGTGGGCCGGGAGCCGCAGGACACAGTAAGATCTGTTCATCGTTCCCGGGGTGTCACACACTGCGATGTGTGCTACCCCGGGTACGATGAACAATCTGATGTGCAATTCTAGAGAAAGGTACGATGTGTATGCGATGAACGTTTTAACGTTCAATCGCAATCGCACGTACCTGTCACACACTGCAATGTACCTTACAATTCCGGATGTGCGTCACTTACGACGTGACCCCGCCGACACATTGTAAGATACATTGCAGCATGTAAAGCAGGCTTTAATGTACCCCTGCTGTGAAACCCCACCCATTTTTATTAACCCCTTAGCGACCACCAATACGCCTTATATCGGCAGTTGTTGAGGGGCCTTATACCTCAGCGCTGCTTTTTAATAGTGCTGAGGAAGTAAGTGAATAACCCAGCTCCACAACTAGAATCCTGCTGGTGTCAGATGTACATTATTATTATTATTATTATTTATTATTATAGCGCCATTTATTCCATGGCGCTTTACAAGTGAAAGAGGGTATACATACAACAATCATTAACAGTACAAAATAGACTGGTATAGGAGGAGAGAGGACCCTGCCCATGAGTGCTCACAGTCTACAGGGAATGAGTGAAGGTGCAATAGGTGAGGACAGAGCTGGTTGCACAGTGGTCTACTGGACTGAGGGCTATTGTAGGTTGTAGGCTTGTTGGAAGAGATCGGTCTTGAGGTTCCTCTCGAAGCTTTCCACAGTAGAGGAGAGTCTGATATGCTGAAGTAGAGCGTTCCAGAGTATGGGGGAGGCACGGGAGACAGCTTATATGCATGAGCATCAGCCTCAACCAATTTTGCAACCATTTGGGGCCAATGAATCCCTTAAATACTGCTGTCAACCGCAACAGTGGTGTCACGGGGTCCTTCTTCGATATCCCACAATCAACAGAGCGAGAGAGCAGTGAACATTCCAAAGATCCTTTATTCCAAGCAAATCAGAAGGTTCATAAAATAATCCACCACACAGAGGGTAAAGTAGTCCAAAAAACAATAAATGTCTAAGCCTCTCTTGGGGTGCAGACCGTAGCTGAGCTTCACCCACAGAGGATAAATCTTCCTGCTTGTCTCTTGTCATCAGACAGACTGAATAATCCCCTCGGTAAGCAGAAAGGTTGGGTGGATTCCAGGCCCCCCTCCCCCAGACCTAAGGACAGTAGCACTGCAAGGGGTGACTAACCTGCAGACAGGACAATGTACACACAAGGCAACTCTCCCAATATCTGAACATACACAACCCACCATATCCCACCATCACAACCAGTATCTAAGGGGTACTTTGCACACTACGATATTGCAAGCCGATGCTTTCGATGCCGAGTGCGATAGTCTCCGCCCCTGTTGCAGCTGCGATCTTTTGTGATAGCTGCCGTAGTGAACATTATCACTATGGCAGCTTCACATGGACTTACCTGCCCTGTGACGTCGCTCTGGCCGGCAACCCACCTCCTTCCTAAGGGGGCGGGTCATGCGGTGTCACAGTGACATCACACGGCAGGCGGCCAATAGAAGTGGAGGGGCGGAGATGAGCGGGACGTAAACATCCTGCCCACCTCCTTCCTTCCGCATAGCCAGCATGACCTGCAGGACGCAGGTAGAAGATGTTCCTCGCTCCTGCGGCTTCACACACAGCGAACAACAGGTACAACATCGTAACATCGGTCCTTCCGAAATTATGGAAATGATCGATGCTGCACCGATGATACGATTAACGAGCGCAAAAGCGTCGAAATCGTATCAAAAATTATTTACACACTCCGATAACAACAGCGACGCCGGATGTGCGTCACTTTCGATTTGACCCCACCAACATCGCACCTGCGATGTTGTAGTGTTCAAAGTACCCCTAAGAGTTACACGGGGGTTAAAAGAACCCCTAAGGCAGGATCAGTTCCCCGATGATAATTGCATCTTCTGATTGTTGCCATGGGACCATGGGGTTAGCTGATGAACCTACGGTATGGTGCCTTGTAAGATCTAGCAATAAGCTGGGTTTAATAGGCTGTCAGTGAGTCACTGGCACTGATCTCATGTATTGCTGTACACGAGTCCAGGAGCACATGAGATCAGTGATCAAAGTAAGAATAAATCATGTCTCACAGTGGGACTAAGTTAAAAAATAAAAGAAGTAAAATATGTAAAAAAGACACAAAAAAGCACACACAAATCACGAAACCCTATTTTGCCATTAAAAACGCAGCTTATGTGTTCAAACAAAAGTAAAGAAGAAAAGGTACACATAACTTGCATTGCCACATCTGGAATGACCCAATCTAAAAAAAGTCACATTACTTATTTCGTAGAATGAATACCATACAAAAATAAAAAATATGCCAAAAATTGCATTTCTTCATTATCCTAACACACAAAAAAGCATAAAAATCAATCAAAAAGTCATATGTAAATATGTATGATAGAAATGAAAATGCCAAACTGTCCCTCAAAAAATAAGCCCTAATATGGCTGATGCATAAAAAAAATAAAAAAAGTAACAGCTGTCATATATAGCAATGCAAAAAATGTTATTTTTTGTAAAATATAAATTTTAGTGTGTAAAAGTAGCGAAGCCTAAAAAAAAATACAAATCTGGTATCGCTGTAACTGTACTGACCCAAAGAATGAATAGATTTTATCACTTTTATCGCACTGTGAACTGCTCAAAAAATATATAGAAAAACAGTAAGTGAATTGCTGTTTTTTGTTAATTCTTCTGAAAAATATGAATAAAAAGTGATCAAAAAAATGTTATGTTCCCCAAAGCCATCCCCACAAAAGACTCCAACTCGTTGCACAAAAATAAGCTCTCTTCACCCAAAAAAATAAAAAAGTTACAGCTCATATCGAGACAGAATTTTTTTTTAATTATATATATATATACACAGTATATATAAATATATTGCATATATGAATCAGATATCGCTGTAATTATACCGGCCCGCAGAATAAATCTGTCTTACCGCGCAAAGATAAAAATAAGAACTAATCCTGCACTGTTGGCTATTTCTTCATTCTGTCTCCAAAAATTGGAATAAGGCTCTGCTGATATTTATCCTGCGCTCTCCGCTAAGTGTTACATTGGGGAATCTGTGTACATTTAAAAAATTGAGGATAAGACAAAACCCTCTCTATAACGAGTCAGATGGAGACACTTTGGACTCTGTCTGGTCTCTGCAATGTACCATCATTTTTTAGCATACAAATGGGGACACCTACAGCTCTGTGCATGCCTAAAGGAACGGACACTAATGAAACAGATGCTAAACGGAGCCCAAAGTGTCTCCATCTGCCTTATTATAGTGAGTGGTTCTGTCAAAGGTTTTGTTTGATTCCAATTTTTGGGGTTTTTAGACGGATACTCCAATGTAATTGATCTCAGCCTTATGCTTAAAGCAATCAAAAAATGTTCTGTACCCCCAAAATATTACCGAAAAAACCCCTAAGTTACCCCCACAAAACCATCCTCCAATCAGGTCCATCATCAGGCATTGGACATATCGGGTGGCCCCACATTACTGATTGAGCAAAGACTATGGAAAAGCGATAAATTCAATCCAGTGACCATTGCGCTCCCAAGTTTAAATCTAAAAAATTGTAACCATCATTTTCATATCCACATTTTACAATGTTCTATAAAGGAACTATGGGTTCAAAATTCTCAATATACTCCAAAATAAATTCCTTGATGGGTCTAGATTAAAAAAATCTGGTCTTTTGTGGGAAAGTTCTGATGTTTTGGTACCCCAGGGGCCATTCAAATGCAACATAGTGCCAGCAATCTATTTCAGCCAAATTTGCATTCCAAAATTCCAATATTGCTTTTTCCTTTCCAATCCCTCCCATTTGTGAAAACAAAACTTTTTGACTACAGCTTCATCAGGGAGGAGAAGATCCTGGAATAAATCCCTGGTGAAACATGCGTTGGGCGACCAGAGGTTCCTCATATGAACGTTTAAGGCTCTGATGTGATGCTTTCTTGTACATATCACTTTATAGGCCTTGTGGTGCTTATGTAATTAACTATATTGATTGGTGACTTTATTCTATACTTCAGGAGGACTATGTCCTTCTGGGAGTTACAATGCCTGCTGTTGTCACCATAGATATCGGTGCAATTTTCTTTTGTACGTCTCAGAGTAGCAGTTTTTTGAGCAAAGATTTTGTTGTATGTATTTATTACTGCTTGTTATTAATGGTGGTTTTATTTTTTATTATTTCATTAAAGTTTGTACTGTTTTTGCATATTTAACTCCAGTTCTCCGGTGTATTCAGCAAAAATCTCTTGTAACATGTAAATTATAAGAATTTTGCTGTAAATAATCAGAAGTTATGTTGTGAAAAAATTAGCAGCAAGTCTTCTACTGTGAATATCCACTTCTGTAGGAGCGATAACTGACAGCTTGAGGCAAGAAATTTGTCTGTGCCTCTTTCGTTTTACGATGACATACTGTAAATATAACATATATAACAATATATGCACAGAAATAGCAAGGCACAATCTGGTTTAATAAAAGGAAAAGAAAAAAGAGGTAGGATGTCATTACATCAGCGGAAACGAGACGTTGGTTCTTTTTTTACCCATGTGCAAATGCTTCGTGTCCTCTCTATACTACAATTGTGTAATTAGTTGATCACCTTTACATATGGTGCACAGTAGCCCCTAGAACATTAATGATCTATGCGTGATATTTGATATATTTAATAAAATTTCTATTTTTTATTATTTTTGGGATATCAACTCTATACTTCCCCTCTTATTTTCATATTTCATTATGGATTTATGTTACAACTAAAAGGTACTTTACACGCTGCGATATCGCTAACGATTTATCGTTGGGGGTCACGATGTTTGTGAAGCCCATCCGGCGTCGTAAGCGACATCGCAGTGTGTGACACGTACGAGCAACCTTAAACGATCGCAAAAGTGTTAAAAATCGTTGGTGTTGGAGAGGTCGTTCAAACACCAAATATCGTTGTTTGATGAGTAGCGATGTTGTTCGTCGTTCCTGCGGCATCACACATCACTGTGTGACACCGCAGGAGCGACGAACATCTCCTTACCTGCGTCCACCGGAAAAGAAGGAAGGAAGGAGGTGGGCGGGATGTTACGTCCTGTTCATCTCCGCCCCACCGCTTCTATTGGCCAGCCGCTTAGTGACGCCGCAGTGATGTCGTTATGACGCCAAACGCACTTACTCCTTGAGAGAGGTGTTACGAGGGGGACCCGGGGAAGCGTGCCAAGATGGGAAATGGACTGCTTCCGCCGGTCAAGGTCCACTGTGCGGTGTAAGGGACCGCCGCTATGGTGGGTGAAGAGTGAGCGGGTTGCTGCTAGCGATCGTCTGGAATGTCACAGACGATCTATGTACACCAATCTGCCCTAACCCGTGAGGGTTGTATGGCACAGATCTCACGGCTCGGTGTACCTGTTGCACGGGGAAGCACAGAGGTGCCCACGCACGTGTGCCAGTGGAAGTCACGAGAATATGGCACGAGGGTAGCACAGAGGTGCCCACGCACGTGTGCTTTCATTAACCAGGTGAGTCCAATGGAGACTTGAGGAGCTCACCTGGGACAGGAACACGGCCTGTTGACGGGGGTACTGCCGGAGCAGCAAGGCAGGAACACGGCCTGCAAACGAGGTACTGCCGGAGCAGCAAGGGCCAAGCCCACAAGAGACAGTAATGCCTGAGCAGTGGCGTGGCAGCACGCTGCCAGACATACAAACATAGAAGGACGGTCGCGCGCCGCCATGATGGCAGGGGGAGCTTTTAAGGAGGTGCAGCTCCACCCGAGGGCGGGCGCGAGGCGGAGATGACGGACTTGACCCAATCAGGGTCCACGACGTCCCAGCCTGGCCAGTCAGGATTCACCACGTCACCAGCCTTGTCATCAAGCCGTGTGACGTCAGTGAGCGAATCAGGACCCACCACGCATTGCACATGCTCACCCTCCTGCCTCTGGGAAATAGAGGCGGGATCCTCGGTCTCACAATGTGCAGAGATAACGGGAATCTCACTGCTTCCCTGAGCAGTAAACCTCTGCACATTGCGCAGCCTCGCAGACCTTCGGGGCCGCTGAGCAGGAGAGTCTGCGGCAGGCCAGGAATGGGAGACCGCTTCACTCCTTGTAACAGGAGAACCACTAGGTGTCACCCTTCTGCTGTCTCTCTGAGAAGGTATCTCCTGCACACTGCGCAGTCTGGCAGACCTTCGGCGCTGCTGAGCAGGAGTGCTCGTGGCAGGCAAGGAATGGGAGACTGCCTCAGTCCTTGCCTCAGGAGAGCCACGAGATGTAACATTACCCCCCCGTCTAGGCCCCCCCCTGTCTGTGCTCGAAGGCCGCTATCAAACCCGGGGCGCGGATATGATCCTCCAACTCCCAGGATCTATGCTCCGGACCACGGCCGGCCCACTCCACGAGGTAGTACCTCTTGCCCTGTATGACTTTTGTCTCCACAAGTTTTGCCACCTCAGGGTCGTCGGACGGGGAGTCGGTTTGAGCTGGCAGGGACCCCGAGAATTTATTAAGTCGTACGGGTTTCAGGAGGGACACGTGAAAGGTGTTGGCTATAGCCCAGCGTGGAGGGAGCTGGAGTCGATATGCCACTGGGTTTACCTGCTGTAGTACTTTAAACGGACCCAGATACCTGGGTATCATTCTTAGAGGACAGCCATACTAGGTCACCAGGGGCGAAGGATGGTGCAGGGCGGCGGCGAACATCAGCCGTTGTCACCATCCGGTCTTTAGCCCTTTTAAGAGCCTCTTGGGTGTCATCCCAGATCTCCCGGGCCTTGGTCGCCCAATCCTCCACTCTAGTATCTGGTGACGTAATGGGCATCGGAACCGGGATTCTGGGATGTTGTCCGTTATTGAGTAGGAACGGAGTCTGGCCAGAGGATTCATGGACCGAATTGTTAATGGCAAATTCGGCCCAAGGAAGGAGGTTAGCCCAGTTGTCGTGGTGTGCGGATATAAAATGGCGGAGGTAAGTTACCAAGGTCTGATTAGTCCTCTCCACTAGTCCATTGGTCTCGGGATGGTATGCGGAGGAGATGTTCAGCTCTATCTGCAGGAGCTTACAGAGCTCTCTCCAGAAGCAAGATGCGAACTGGGGACCCCGGTCGCTCACCACCTTGTCAGGCATGCCATGCAACCTAAATACATGCCGAATGAACAGGGTGGCGAGAGCACGTGACGTCGGGAGTCGTGGGAGAGGCACCAAGTGGACCATTTTAGAGAAGTGGTCCGTGATGACCCATATGACCCTGTGCCCTGCTGACTTGGGCAGATCTCCCAGGAAGTCCATCCCTACCACTTCCCAGGGACGATCCGGCACTGGCAGTGGGTGAAGAAGACCTGCCGGTCTCTGCCGGGACGGCTTATTCCGAGCACACGACATACAGGCTCCCACATATTCCTGTATGTCCTGGGGTAGTCTCGGCCACCAATAATGCCTGGTCCCCAGGTCTCTGGTCCTTTTGACCCCGAAGTGACCCCCGACCTTGGAGGCATGGGCCCACGATAGCACCTCGTTCCGTAGTTCAGGGGGAACGAGGGTTTTGCCAGGTGGCACCTGGTCCAAAGAAGTGGGAGTGACCATCCTCAAGCTGTCCGGGGGTAGTATAAGACGAGGCTCCTCCTCGTCCTCCTCCAACACAACCATACAACGTGACAAGGCATCGGCCCGTACGTTTTTCTCACCGGCCAGGTGGCGGATAATAAAGCGGAACCGGGAGAAGAATAAAGACAAACGGGCCTGCCTTGGGTTCAGGCGTTGTGCTGTCTGGAGGTATGTGAGGTTTTTGTGGTCAGAAAAAACCTCAAATGGATGCTTCGCACCCTCCAGGAGATGCCGCCATTCCTGGAATGCTAGTTTCATCGCCAGTAACTCCCTATCCCCTATGGAGTAGTTCCTCTCGGCCGGAGAAAAGGTCTTGGAGAAAAAGAAACACGGATGTTTCCTTCCTCGTTCGTTTTTCTGGTACAGGACTGCACCTGCACCGACCGAAGAGGCGTCTACCTCCAGTAGGAAGGGTTTGGAGATGTCTGGACGATGAAGGATGGGAGCTCTGGAGAAGTGAGTTTTGAGAGTGTGAAATGCCTCTACCGTTTCTCGTGTCCATGCTTTGGGATTAGCGCCCTTGCGGGTAAGGGCAATGATGGGTGCTGCCACCGTCGAGAAGTTAGGAATGAACTGGCGATAATAATTGATAAACCCCAAGAATCGTTGGATCGCCTTCAGCGAGCGGGGCTCAGGCCAGTTCATCACTGTCTCCAACTTCCCCGGATCCATTGCTAACCCCTGACTGGACACTATGTACCCCAGGAACGGCAAGGATTCCTGTTCAAAAATGCACTTTTCCAGCTTAGCATATAACGAATGGGTGCGGAGCCTCTTAAGTACTCGGATGACATCCCTCCGATGGGTGGTAAGATCGGGGGAGAAGATAAGAATGTCATCCAGGTATGCAACCACGGAAAGATACAAATCCCGGAAAATGTCATTCACAAAGTCTTGAAATACGGCGGGGGCATTGCAGAGTCCGAAGGGCATTACTAGATACTCGTAGTGACCATCCCTGGTGTTAAAGGCGGTCTTCCACTCATCGCCCTTTCGGACTCGCACTAGATTATACGCCCCGCGTAGATCCAGCTTTGTGAAGACCTTTGCCCCGCGGAATCGATCAAATAGCTCAGTAATGAGGGGCAAAGGGTATTTGTTCTTGATTGTGATTGCATTTAATCCCCTGTAATCGATACAGGGGCGCAGATCCCCTTCCTTCTTCTGCACAAAAAAGAACACTGCACCAGCCGGTGAAATAGACTTGCGAATGAACCCCTTCGCCAGGCTGTCCTGAATATATTTGGACATAGCCTCCGTCTCTGGAGCAGAGAGTGGATACACTCTGCCCCTGGGGGGCTCGAAGCCTGGCTTCAGGTCTATTCGGCAATCATATGGCCGGTGGGGAGGAAGAGTATCTGCGGCCCTTTTGGAAAAGACATCCCTGTAGGCCTCATAAGGTGTCGGTAAACCCGGCCCCTCAGTATTCCCTGAGGACCCAACCGACCTAATGGTAGCGGGTGGTTCGGTAGTCACGAGGTGCTCTCTACAGGATCCTGCCCAGGATGAGATCTCCCCTGTTGCCCAGTTGAGTATAGGAGCATGCTGTCTCAACCAGGGAAGGCCCAGTAGGATCTCATCCGTCCCCCCTGGAAGCACCAGGAAGGACACCTGCTCATGGTGTCCCGGTGGTACATCCATCCTGAGAGGGATGGTGATCTGGGTGATAGGATCGAGTAGTATGGACCCGTCGACTACCCGGACCCTGAGTGGCTTGGGCAACAGAACCAGGGGAACTGAGTATCGGGTTGCCAGGGAGGTCGAGATGAAATTGCTTTCAGCGCCTGAGTCCAAGCAAGCCAGGGCAGAGAAGAGAGTAGTGCCGAACTGCAACTGGGCGCTGATAGTCAACCTAGAGGGAGAAGTAGCGTCTAGAGTCCCCCCTCTGATAGAAACTAGACGCTGTCTGTTCCCGACGGTTTGGGACATCGGGTAGCTATGTGTCCCCTCTGCCCACAGGAAAAGCAGATGACACAAGACCGAGAACCTGGGGCAGAGGAGACCACCTTGGACACCTCCATTGACTCCACGGAGTCGCCTACAGGACTGGCTGGGGGACCTGTCTGATGGAAGACGGGAGTCAGACGCTTTTTAGGCCGAGAAGACGTGGGTGCTGAAGAGACCTCGAGCCTTCGCTCCGCCTGGCGGATGTCTATGCGAGAGGCAACCTGAATCAAGGACTCTAAAGTGGCAGGCACCTCACGTGTGGCCAGTGCGTCTTTGACAAACCCTGCCAGGCCCTCCCAAAACACAGGGAGGACCTTATCCGGCCAGTCCAGCTCTGCGGCCAGTGTCCTAAAGTGTACAGCAAAGTCCCCGACTGAAGCAGACCCTTGCCGAAGTCGTAGGAGGCGCAGCGCGGAATCGTGGGTGACTTGAGGCCCGAGGAACACCATTCTCATGGCCCCAATATAAGCTGCTAAGTTATTCACCACACGATCTCCGCGCTCCCACAACGGCGTGGACCACTTCAGCGCTCTCCCTGTGAGCAGGGACTGGACGAAGGCTACCTTCGCCTTCTCGGTAGCGTAAAGAGTCGCGGACAGCTCTAAGTAGGTGGTAACCTGGTTTATAAAACCACGGCACTCAGAGCTGTTGCCGCTAAAGCGCTCTGGAAGCGCAAGGCGAGGAGACCTTCCGCCCAATAGCACAGCCTGGGTAGCCACCTGGGTGGCGACTGTCGTCAGAGTAGTCTTATCGGAGGAAGACTGCTCCACTGCTGCCAATCGTGACTCCAACTGCTGCACATAACGCAGCAACTGCTGCTGCTCTTCAGCCATAGCCAGACCTTTGGCGCGACCGTAATGTTACGAGGGGGACCCGGGGAAGCGTGCCAAGATGGGAAATGGACTGCTTCCGCCGGTCAAGGTCCACTGTGCGGTGTAAGGGACCGCCGCTATGGTGGGTGAAGAGTGAGCGGGTTGCTGGTAGCGATCGTCTGGAATGTCACAGACGATCTATGTACACCGATCTGCCCTAACCCGTGAGGGTTGTATGGCACAGATCTCACGGCTCGGTGTACCTGTTGCACGGGGAAGCACAGAGGTGCCCACGCACGTGTGCCAGTGGAAGTCACGAGAATATGGCACGAGGGTAGCACAGAGGTGCCCACGCACGTGTGCTTTCATTAACCAGGTGAGTCCAATGGAGACTTGAGGAGCTCACCTGGGACAGGAACACGGCCTGTTGACGGGGGTACTGCCGGAGCAGCAAGGCAGGAACATGGCCTGCAAACGAGGTACTGCCGGAGCAGCAAGGGCCAAGCCCACAAGAGACAGTAATGCCTGAGCAGTGGCGTGGCAGCACGCTGCCAGACATACAAACATAGAAGGACGGTCGCGCGCCGCCATGATGGCAGGGGGAGCTTTTAAGGAGGTGCAGCTCCACCCGAGGGCGGGCGCGAGGCGGAGATGACGGACTTGACCCAATCAGGGTCCACGACGTCCCAGCCTGGCCAGTCAGGATTCACCACGTCACCAGCCTTGTCATCAAGCCGTGTGACGTCAGTGAGCGAATCAGGACCCACCACGCATTGCACATGCTCACCCTCCTGCCTCTGGGAAATAGAGGCGGGATCCTCGGTCTCACAATGTGCAGAGATAACGGGAATCTCACTGCTTCCCTGAGCAGTAAACCTCTGCACATTGCGCAGCCTCGCAGACCTTCGGGGCCGCTGAGCAGGAGAGTCTGCGGCAGGCCAGGAATGGGAGACCGCTTCACTCCTTGTAACAGGAGAACCACTAGGTGTCACCCTTCTGCTGCCTCTCTGAGAAGGTATCTCCTGCACACTGCGCAGTCTGGCAGACCTTCGGCGCTGCTGAGCAGGAGTGCTTGTGGCAGGCAAGGAATGGGAGACTGCCTCAGTCCTTGCCTCAGGAGAGCCACGAGATGTAACAAGAGGGATTGTTCGGCAGTCACAGCGACGTCGCTGACAAGGTATGTGCGATAATGTTCGCTACGCAGCAATCACCAAATGTTGCACGTACATCGGGGGTGGGTGCTATCGCGCTTGACATCGCGGGTTTAGACAGCCCAGGTCGGGAAAACCAGCAGTAAGGTGTTGAGGTTCAGTTGGAGAGGAGTCTGAGTGGAGGGCAGGCCTGTGTGTCAGGCCTGAAGTAAACTGACAGGTACCAGGGTAGGAGCCCTGGTGCCACTGGCTAGGAGGCAGACTGAGGTCTCCGTCAGCAGGAGACGGGAAGACGGCTCGGTGGAACCGAGGTGGACCAGGTCAGGGTTGTAGCCCGCTGGCACCGACACGGGGAACCAACCCGGAAACCGTAGCACAAAGGGGGGTACTCGGACCCTGAAGCCAGAATCGACTGGAGCTGGTTAATTAACTGATTGGGTGGGACAGAACCTCTAGTCCTGGCCTCAAAGTCCCTAATAGAAGACAACAGCCCACCGATTAGGGATAAGAGGTCACCGCCAAGGCCCATAGATCCCATGGGCCAGCGTCTGTGGGCACGGCTCCTTAGGCCACATCCAGCCGGGAGCGGACTCCTACGTTTCACACTAGGAAGTCATTTCTACTTAAAGCAGTGCAGGAAAAGGATAGAGACCACCAGCCGGGTGGGGGACCAGAATGCAACCGGCCACCACCACTTTGGTTTACCAGAGACTTGTGTGTGTTTCTAACTGTGAGTACACCAGCACCCCTGCGGTCGCCATCCCCTGCACGCATCAACCGGGTCCCGAGGCCACCATCCCTGCCCACAGAGGGGTTAACAACTCACTGCACAACATGTCCCCCGGGTGCCCCGTCACAGCAGTGGTGGTGTCCTACCTCACCACACACCGTGGGTGGCGTCACGAACTCAATACGGCCCAGTCCATACATATAAGACCCCTCATTTATTTGGCGTGTCCGTGAGACCCCCGGCTCCGGAGACCCTCGAGCCACCTCCCCTGAAGGCTTGGACCCGAGCAGCACCGGCTGCTGGCATGGGGGCTGCACACAAGCTCTTTCTCTTCAGTGCAGGATTCAACCCCCCCATGGTTCTGGGTCATCATCCTGCAGTACTGCCTCCACCAGCATTCACAAATCCTAGATACACCTTGAACCACACCCTGTCAGGCATACCAGTGGGCTGCTTAAGCAGGAATAGGGCAGTCCACCTAGGGGTCAGACAGAGTGGTGGGACGGGGGAAGTCAGCAAGGGAGGAAGTGCAGAGCAGAGCTGACAGGCAGAACAGAAGTAACTCCCAGTGAGAGAGGAGCTGGGAGTAGCAGCTCCCCAGAGTTGAGTGGTAGCCCTCGAGCTGTGAGGAGCTCTGAGGAAGCTGGGAGTTGTAGCTCCCAGGGGAGAAACAGACTAGGTCGCAGACGGTAGTCTGGACCTAAAGGAGTTGAACACCCGGTCGCAGGGGATTGAATCTAGGTGCCTGGGACCTGTCTTGGAGGACGGTCAGCAGCCTGGGCCTAATCACCAGTCTGAGTTTGAAGGCACGACGGGGTACACGGACCCTAGGTCGGAGAGAAGCTTCAAGCAACCCGGCAATTAACCTGTGGAGAACAGGACCACTATGGGCTGTTCCCATAAAGCTCAGAGATCGGGGGCACTAGCGCAATGAGGGGGATAGGGCTTTCCAAACAAGCGGCCCACTAAAATCCCAAGCATGTGCTCCTGAGAGCAGGCTCCTTCATGTAACCATAGTGGGGAGCGGGACACGGAAAGCTCCAAGCTGACAGGCCACAAAGGACACTCTAAATTCTGTGCCAGGAGGCAGGTCACAGACAACCAGGCAGTGCTGCAGGGGACAGGACCCGGACGAGCTCCCCTCAGAAGACAGCGGCAGTCAGAGACTTGGTTTGTTGTCAGCGTCTACTTTATTGCTGAGTGAGTACTCAATTGACCCCTGCATCCCAGCGAGCCTGCGCTCCCCCTGCATCCCATAGCACCATACAGCATCTCGGGGCCTTCCCCTACCCATGAAGGATAACGTCATCTTGCTGCCCCACTCCATCACCCCAGGTACTCCAAACGGCAGCGGCGGTACTCCCAATTACCGTACACCACAGGTGGCGTCACAAACTGTACATATCTCCCCTTTAAATACCCCCCCTCTTCATTTTGAGTGTGGCTCCTAGCCCCCGGGTACAGAGACATTAGAGCCACAAGGTGTACCGTGAGTGCAGTGCGATCTTTCTCTTACTCCATAGACTTGAATGGGTGCAAGAGACAGAATCTCGTATTACAATCGCAGCATGCTTCAATTCTTTTCTCGGTCCAATCGGGGCCGAGAAAATAATCGCTCATGGGTGCTGACACATAGACTAATATTGGTTCAAGTGGAATGTGATGTTTTATCGCATTCCACTCGGTCTGATTTTCATGCCATGTGTCTTAGGTCTAAGAGGTACTTTGCACGCTGCGACATCGCTAGCATTGGCTAGTGATGCCGAGCGCGATAGTACCTGCCCCCTCGCACATGCGATATCTTGTGATAGCTGCCGTAGCGAACATTATTGCTACAGCAGCTTCACATGCACTTACCTGCCCTGCAACGTCGCTCTGGCCAGCGACCCACCTTCTTCCTAGGGGGGGGGGCGGTCGTGCGGCGTCACAGCGACTTCACACGGCAGGCAGCCAATTGAAGCGGAGGGGTGGAGATTAGCGGGATGTAAACATCCCGCCCACCTCCTTCCTTCCGCATAGCTGGTGGACGCAGGTAAGAAGATGTTCCTCGCTCCTGCGGCTTCACACACAGCGATGTGTGCTGCCACAGGAACGAGGAACAACATCGTATCTCCTAATGATGCGACATTACGAATATGACCGACGCTACACAGATCACCGATTTTCGACACTTTTGCTATCGTTTATCGGCGCATATAGACTTTACACGTTGCGATGTCGTTACCGGCGCCGGATGTGCGTCACTTTCGATTTGACCCCGACGATATCGTAGTAGCGATGTCGGAGTGTGCAAAATACCCCTAACAGTCTACTTACCAACATTATGAAGTAGCCAGGTTTGTTCTTGTATCTCTCTCTGTTTCTTAACCCCTTAAGGAAGTAGCCAGTTTTGTATTTAATGACCAGGCCATTTTTTGCAATTTTGACCAGTGTCACTTTATAAGGTTATAACTCTGGAACGCTTCAATGGATCCCGGTGATTCTGAGATTGTTTTTTGTGACATATTGGGCTTCATGTTAGAGGTAAATTTAGGATGATTTTTATTATTTTATTTGTGAAAAAATCTGAAATTTGACAAAAAAATAAAAAATTTTGCAATTTTCAAACTTTTAATTTTTATGCCCATAAACCAGAGAGTTATGTCACACAAAATTAGTTAATAAATAACATTTCCCACTTGTCTACTTTAGATCAGTGCAATTTTTGAAACAAAATTTTTTGGGGTTAGGAAGTTAGAAGGGTTCAAAGTTCATCAGCAATTTCCCATTTTTTCAACAAAATTTACAAAACCATTTTTTATGGACCACATCACATTTGAAGTGACTTTGAGAGACCTGGGTGACAGAAAATACCCCAAAGTGACACCATTCTAAAACCTGCACCCCTCAAGGTACTCAAAACCACATTCAAGAAGTTTATTAACCCTTCAGGTGCTTCACAGGAACTAAAGAAATATGGAATGAAAAAAAATAAAAATTAACATTTTACCTAAAAATGTTACTTTAGCACTAATTTTCTTACTTTTTCAAGAGATAACACCACAAATTGGACCCCACACTTTGTTACCCACTTTCTTATGAGCGCGCCAATACCCCACATGTGGTCAGAAACCTTTGTTTGGGTAAATGGGAGGGCTCGGAACGAAAGGAGCAATATTTGAATTTTGGAAAGCAAAGTTGGCTGAAACAGATTGCGGGCACCATGTTGCATTTACAGATCCCCTAAGGTACCGAAACAGCAGGAACCGCCCTCAATTGACCTCATTTTGGAAACTAGACCCCTTAAGGCTTCTATCGAGGGGTATACTGAGAATTTTGGACCCACAGGTACTTCACAAATTTTGATAACGTTACGTTGTCATATTGAAAATTGTCATTTTTTTCTCAAAAATGTTGCTTTAGCATCAATTCTCTCATTTTTCAAGAGGTAATTCCAAAAGTTTGACCCAAATGTTTGTTACCCACTTTTTTATGAGCGCGGTGATACCTCACATGTGGTCTGAAACCTTTGTATGGACAAATGGGAGGGCTTGGAACGAAAGGTGCAATATTTGAATTTTGGAAAGGAAATTTGGCTGAAAAAGATTGCGGGCACCATGTTGCATTTGGAGGACCCCTAAGGTACGTAAACAGCAAAAAACCACCACAAGTGACCCCATATTGGAAACTAGGCCTCTCAAGGAATTTATCTAGATGTTTGGTGAGTACCCTGAACCCCCAGGTGCTTCACAGAAGTTTATAACGTTGAGCCATGAAAATAAAAAAATAAAATTTTACCACAAAATTGTTACTTCAACCAGGTAGCTTTTTTTTCACAAGGGTAACAGGAAAAAAATAACCATGAAATTTATTGTGCAATTTCTCCTGAGTTTGGTGATATCTTATTTGTGGTGGAAATCAACTGTTTGGGCACACGGCAGGTCTTGGAAGGGAAGGAATGCAATTTGACTGCAAAATTGGCTGGAATCAATAGCGGACACCATGTTGCATTAGGAGAGCCCCTGAGGTGCCTAAGCAGTGGAGGTCCCCCACAAGTAACCCCATTCTGGAAAATAGACCCCTCAAGGAATTTATCTAGATGTTTGGTGAGTACGCTGAACCCCCAGGTGCTTCACAGAAGTTTATAATGTTGAGCTGTGAAAATAAAAAAATACATTTTTACCACAAAATTGTTACTTCAACCACATAGCTTTTTTTTTTTAACAAGAGTAAAAGGAAAAAAAGCAGCATAAAATTTATTGTGCAATTTCTCCTGAGTATGCAGATACCTTATGTGTGTTGGAAATCAACTGTTTGGGTGCACAGCAGGGCTCGGAAGGGAAAAAGTGCCATTTGACTGAACATTTGGCTGGAATAATTAGTGGACGCTATGTCGCATTTGGAAAGCCCCTAAAGTACCTAAACAGTGGAGGCCCCCCACAAGTGACCCCATTTTGGAAACAAGACACATCAAGGCTTTTATCTAGGTGTATATTGAGCATTTTGAATCCACGAATACTTCACAGAATTTGATAAGCTTAGGTTGCCATATTGAAAATTTTCATTTTTTTCACAAAAATGTTTCTTTAGCATCACATTTCTCACTTTTTCAAGAGGGAACAACAACACATGGACCCCAAAAGTTGTTATCCAATTTCTTTTGAGCACAGGTATACCCCATATGTGGCCAAAAACCTCTGTTTGATAAATGGGAGGGCTTGGAATGGAAGGAGCACCATTTGAATTTTGGAAAAGTTGAAATAAATTGCGCGCACCATGTCACATTAGCAGGGCCTTTTGGGTACCTATACAGCAGAAACCCCCCACAAGTGACTCCATTTTGGAAACTGGACCCCTCAAGGATTTTATTCAGGAGTATAGTAAGCATTTTGAATCCACAGGTACTTCACAAAAATGTTGCTGTAGCAACAAATTTCTCACTCTTAGGCTATGTGGCCATGATCCAGCGACACGGCGTCTAGTACACAGTGTCAGCCTTCCTGCAGAGATGTGAGTGTTGTCCACGGGAGAACGCAGCTGCCCATGCCCACGATTTGGGTTCAGGCTGCTGTGGACTTTAGTTCTATTCTACCTGCAGAGAACACTCATTTCCGCAGCATAAATTGACATGCTGAGGCTCGGGAAGCTGCGCCACAGGTCGGTTTATGTTGCGGAGAAAAAAAGCACAGTGGGCATGAGATTTCTAAAAATCCTTCCACTGTGCTTCTACTACAGCGTTATGGATGCAGGGAAAACACTCTGCGCCCAAAACGCTGCAAACCCTGATTGTGGGCACATAGCCTAAAATGCTACAATGGATGAATGGATAGATGTCAAACATATATAACGTCCCACCCCCTGCATATTCTAAGCTGGCGCCCTTCAGTGACTTTCATGTGGCACTAAAGGGTGCCTAGCCTTGTATTTAGAAAAGAAAAAAAAAAGAATTAAAATAAATGATGTGGGGTCCCCCCTATTTTTGATAGCCAGCTAGGGTAAAGCAGACAGCTGTAGCCTGCAAACCACAGCTGACAGCTTCAGCTGGTGATCAATTTGGAGGGCTCCCCAAGCTGTTTTTTTTTTTTTTTAATTATTTATAAATAAATAATTAAAAAAAAAAAACGTAGGGTCCCCCCAAATTAGATCACCAGCCAAGGTGAAGCTGACAGCTGGGGTCTGGTATTCTCAGGGTGGGAAGAGCCATGGTTATTGGACTCTTCCCAGCCTAAAAGTAGCAGGCCGCAACCGCCCCAGAAGTGGCGCATCCATTAGATGCGCCAATCCTGGCGCTTCGCCCCAACTCATCCCGCGCCCTGGTGCGGTGGCAAACGGGATGATAAATGGGGTTGATATCAGATGTGTAATGTCGCCTGGCATCAAGCCCAGCAATTAGTTATGTCACGGCGTCTATTTGATACCAGACATAACTAATTGACAGAAATAATAAAAAAAATTGACAACAAAAAAAAAAAAATTATTTGAAAAAAAAACTCCCCAAAAACATTCCCTCTTTGGCCAATTTATTGAAAAAAAAAAAAATCGGGTCCCTGCTGTAATCCATTGTGAAAGTCCCGCGGCGATTCTGGACCTTCTAGAATATGGGGGGCACATTCAGGGAACGTATCCCCCATTTTCTAGGAGTGCAGACCCTCCATTTGAGGAGAGTGGGTGCAAAGAATTTGCACCCATCCTCCCCGGGTCACAGCTGCACAGTGCCGAGCAGCAGCAGCAGCGTCTCTGACTCAGACACAGGAAGCTGACAGCCACGCTCTGCACGTGTGACCGGCGTCTGCTGTGAAGGAGGTGGGGGCCGCGGGGGATCAGAGCTGACAGGTACGGGGGACACCGGGGAACACTAGGGTGGGAATAGGGGGTGACCTGGAAGGGCCTGGGGAGCAGGTTTCTGTCGTATGTGTCATAGCACATGCGACAGAAACCATAGGAAAGGGGGAAATGCGGCCGGCGCGCTGCTGTGCGCGCCGGTATGTGCAGTGCCATGTTAGATTTTTGGGAGGAAGGTGGGGTGGGGGGACACTTTGGCGACATCGGGGGACCGGAGAGGACCGGGGGATGAGATTTATCTCCCATCTGACATGTTTGTTTATGCCAGATGGGAGATAAATGATTTTTTACCAGCGCGGTCATTTACTGTAACCTGATCATCGGTATACTGTGTATACCGGTCATCAGGTGAGCGGGGACCGGAAAAACTGGCCAGAATCATGATCTCCAGGGTCTACCAGGGTCTCCAGGCTACCCCCCGGCAGCTGAGACCCCGGAAATTTTCTGACTCTGGGGGGCGCTAGACCCTTTTTTCCGACCGCCGTTAAAAAGCGGCGGATCGGAAGAAGTACCCTAATTTGTCGCCGTTAAAAGGCGTATCGGTGGTCGTTAAGGGGTTAAACAGCAATGCAATCTATCACTCACATCACAACTTGTGACCTGAGTTGTGCTATTTAGATAGATATGGGGGTGAAGCTGTAGAGGAAACACAATCAAAACCCCAAACAGTGAAAGATTGAAAAACAGCAGCATCATTGATCCTCAAGCTTTATAACCCAGTGAAGAGTAGTGATAGCAATCAGGTGACCAGAGAAGGAAGCTTTCTGCTCAGTCCAAAGTGAGCTGCAGATGTAGTCAAATTGTCTCTCCAGTAAAGGAGACAAACTCTAGCACAGCGCCACCTATTGGAAGTAGCGATCCTAAAAGTCACAAGTGGATTTTTAACAATCCTTTGCAATATGACTAAGGATATATGCCAGATTAGAATCCCAATTTGCAGACACAATGTTTTGGGGTGCTTGCCCCTCGTCAGTGCAAAGTATGGGGTGTCTGATCTGGCTCATGAGAAAGCTATGTGGGGACCATGAGGGAACACTATTCTCCTTAAGGAGACTTGGCAGCCAGACTGGCTTGCAAAGTCCCCTTAAGAAGAATAGTGTTTCTATATAAAAAAATGTTTAATATCAAATATTCATTATAACAACATACAGTAGAATATTAGAAATATGAAAATAATATATTGAAAAGAAAAAAAAATCAATTTAAAAAATCATATAATGCATTCATTTTGTTATATGTAATCAACATATCACTACTTTGTACTTAAGGGTTATTAACATTATATGGGAACAAATTCTCTGAGTTTCCATATAAATTGACAGGTTAACTGATAAATCTCCTTCAATGTATTTCATTTACTATGTGTATACTCACCCAAGATCAGACAATAAACTATAAATTTGTCTGAAAAAAAAAAAAATTCTCCACAATTACACTGTGCCATATTTGTTCAACTGTTTTGAAAATGTTTTTCTGTCTGAAAGTTTTAAATATGACCTTTTCATGAACAAGATGCCTGCGACATTTTTTCCTGTCAAAATACATTTTCCTCAGGATAAAGCAGAAAAAGGTAAGATGTCTGCATGAAAATGGCAAAATATAAGTATAAGAACTGATAGCTAAATGTATTTGTGTAAATAATTTACTTCTTTAGTGAACAAAATATATATACTGGTGTAATTGGGAATGTAAGAGTCTAATCATTTTACTGTATTAAAATAAAACAAGTTTTGGTTTTGAGATTATGGCATTTAAATTTAGTATTATTATTATTTATTATTATAGCATCACTTATTTCATGGCACGTGAAAAGGGGTACACATAATGGGGACAAGTAGAATAATCATGAAAAATACAAGGCATATACAGGTACAGGAGGAGAGAGGAGCCTGCCCCCGAGGGGTCACAGTCTACAAAGGATTTGTGAGAATGCAGTCAATAAATTATCATTTAGTATTAGTGATTAAGCACGAGCAAACCCAAACCGTAAAGTTCGGGGCTGGTACCGAACATTGGATGTCTGTGTCTCGGACCTGCACATGGACTTTTACCAGTCTGTCCGGTTCTTCTTTTTTTTTCCTCTTTGAGTTTGTCAGCCAAATAGTACTTGTTGAAAAGCTGCAAAGCAACCAATTAGTAAGATTTTCCAGTGTGGGCACTTCTGGCCCCATCACCACAATGTCAAGTATTAGCATGGCTGTGATTGGATAGTGCAGCACTTAAAAAAAATAATGAAAAAACATTGCATAGGCTCCCTCCCTATTTTTGATAACGAGTGCAGGTAAAGCAGACAACTATGCGCTGCAACTCTCAGCTTTCAGTTTTACCTTGGCCGGTTATCAGAAATAGAGGGGATCATGCATTTTCTTTTAAATCATTTAAAGAAATAAATAAAAAAAGGTTTGCGGTCCCACCTCATTTTTGTTAACCAGCCAAGGTAAAGCAGACCATTGGAGGTTGGTATTACCAGTGTGGGAAGGGCCATTGGTATTGGCCCATCCCAGCCTAAACATAGCAGCCCATAGCTGCCTGAGAATTGGCGCATCCATTAGGTGCATCAATTCTGGCATTTTACATGGCTCATCCTGATTAACCTGGTGTGGTGGCAATCAGTGTAATATATGGGGTTATTGATATCTATGATTAGTGAAGAATCACAGCTGTCATCAAGACCTAGGTTAGTAATGTGGAGGTATCTATGAGAGACCCCCATTGCTAATCATGTCATGTAAATCAAAAGAAATAAACACAAATACACAAAAATCCTTTATTTGAAATAAAAAACACAGACAACCCCTTTAACCCAGCTGTGAACTCACTATCGGACTGCTCCACCATCATGTTATACAATCTGAAAGTCCAGCAGTCAGTCAGCAAGTTCACTTGTGATCACAGTTGACTGCTTACACAGAGGGTACCATAGGAACAAATAGCTGTGACCTCAGGTGAACTCATTGCCGGACTGCTCTCTCACTGTTTAATGCATTATGACAGTTTGGCAATCTGCAGTGAGTTCCCCTGTCGTCACAGTTGGTACCGTGGTAACCATCAGCTATGAACTATCTAAGCCGGTGGCTCCCTCGCTGCCTATAGTGTGTTATGGAGGCTGTAGTGACTGGTCAAATTTTCTAAAGTCACTGCAGCCTTCGGATGTAGTGGAGGGTATTGGTAGTGGAGTTGAGTGTAGTGGAGGGTATTTTGGGGGCTAATAAATGGGAGAAAGACAGTGACTGTATTTTTATTTCAAATAAGGGATTTTTTTGTATTTTTGTTTATTTATTTTAACTTAAAAGGTTAGTAATGGTGGTATCTCATCTTGGACTTCATCAGAGCCAGAAGTACTGCCCTTTCGTGAGAAGAATGGAGATCTTAGCACTTGTGGCAATGATAAGATGTGACAAAAACTGAATGGGTGATGACACCTATTTTTCCATATTTCTTTGGAAAAAAAACTATAAAAAATTAGCATTTTGGCAAATATTTAATTAAATAATAAAGGTTATATTTCAATTAAATTAGTCCTCTTAAGTGGGTGAATTGATCGTATAATTAGTGGACTTACTAAGTCATATATGGTAGGTTCTCATTCAGTAATTTGTCTCTAAACCGATCTATATCTATGGGAGGATTACTGTCATCAAATATCAACACAGAGAAATGGTTAGAAGAAGAAAGAAATTTGTGGGGGGTTTTTATAGAGACTTACCCGTTGACATATCTCTCTTGTCCATGAATGTTAAGCAGTTGTCCTCAGTATACAAGGACTACATTAGGTCATGGTGGGAGATTAAATGGTTACAGAATTATTTAGGCTATAAAATTGTACCAAGAAGTTTGAGAATCCCTATCTTTCCAAGTAAAAGGTGTGGACATACTAGGATTAGGGATGATCGAATACTTCGATTATCCGGCTTTGCGAATATTTTCCAAATACCTCGCCACTATTCGACTATTCGCGAATATTCGATGTGCAATGTAAGTCTATGGGAAACCCAAAAAACAACTATTCAGAACTATTCGGATTTCCCATAGACTTACCTTGCGCATCGAATAGTCGAATAGCGGCGAGGTATTCGGAAAATATTTGCGAAGACGGATAATCAAAGTATTCGATCATCCCTAACTAGGATCACTACAAAGTTACCTTGGCATGCTTCAATTTGATGACTCGATCCAGTGACCTCTTGCTGTGTAGTTGGCTTCCTTTTCTGCTGAGCTAGAGCTTGGCCAGTCTCTGTCCAACTGCTGTTGGTTGTATTACCTTTGATTTACTTAACTTGTTTTGCCATTTTCAGGTGTTTCTCTGTTTTCTCACATCCCTGCTGTGGCTATTTAGGCTAGGTTCACACACTGCGTTTTGTTTTATGCTGCGTTTTTGTGCGTTTTTGCGGAAAAAATGGACAAAAATGCACCCGCGTTTTTACCGCGATTTGGTGCGTTTTTTTGCTGCGTTTTTCCTCACTGCGGTTTTATGTGTTATTTTTATCAGTGAACAATGCCATTAAAGATTGTTGAAGAAAAAAAAATCTGATGTCATTTCCTTCTTCAGTATGTTCTTCATTCTCCACTAGTGTATGCAGGAGAGCAGACAGCTGCAGAACTACAAGGCTCAGCATGCTCCATCCAGGACTGTATGCTGGAGGGAGAGGCAGGGCGATCAGAACTACAAGGCTCAGCATACTCCATCCAGTAGTGTATGCAGAAGAGCAGACAGCAGCTGCAGAACTACAAGGCTCAACAGCCTCCATCCAATAGTGTATGCAGGAGAGCAGACAGCAGCTGCAGAACTACAAGGCTCAGCATCCTCCATCCAGGACTGTATGCAGGAGTTTTTTGCCCCCCCAAAAAATGACATGGGCTTTGCCATATTTTTGTATGCTAGCCAGGTACAGCAGGCAGGTACGGGCTGCTCCCAACCCCCCGCTGCCTATTTGTACCCGGCAGGGAACCAAAAATATAGGGAAGCCCTTTTTTTTAATTATTTCATAAATTTTATGAAATAATTAAAAAAAAAATTACGTGGGCTTCGCCCAATTTTTGAGTTCAGCCAGGTACAACTAGGCAGCTGTGGATTGGAATCCGTTGTGCAGGGTGCCCATGCTTTCTGGGCACCCCCGCTGCGAATTGCAGTCTGCAGCCACCCCAGAAAATGGCGCTTTCATAGAAGCGCCATCTTCTGGCGCTGTATCCAACTCTTCCAGCTGCCCTGGGGATGAGTGGCTTGCTGGGTAATAATGGGGTTAGGGCTAGCTTTTTATTATCAGCTAGCCCTAAGCCCGAAATTCATCGTGTCACGCCAATATTAGACATGGCCACCATGAATTTCTAGTACAGATAAAAAAAACACACAGAAAAATATTTTTATTAGAAATAAAACACAACACAATTAGTGACTCCATCTTTATTGAAATAAAGAACTCCCCTCCGCAGTAATCCTGGGTCAAGGGTCTTGCGCCGTCCAATCCGGATCCAATATCATCTGATCGGTTTGCTGGAAGGCAAAGCGATCAGATGATGTGTCAGGATCAAGGATGTGAATCACATAACACATCAGCTGATTGTATAAAAGCCGTTTATACAATCAGCTGATGCATCGGTGCAAAAAAAAAAAAATACTCACTTATGTGCTGATTACCGGCAGCTCCTGGAGTGGAGTCTGATCCCGTCCGATTGCTGCAGGAGCTGCCGGTAATCAGTGATGAAGTCTCCTAACGGCATCAGCTGATAGGTGAAATCGGCCGGATGCCGGCGTCACCGCAAGACTTACGATCAGCTGATGTGTCAGGTGACCGCATTAGGTGATCCATCTCCAGGTCCTGCAGCCATCGGACGTGCCCGGGAAAACTGCACACTAGGGTGACCGCAAAAAATCGATGTCGGAATTTTGTCCGTCTGGACCCCACAAAACGATTCCCCTTTCCAGATATTGAGATAGCCAAAATTTGAGCTCGATCAAGCGACGTTAATCCGTGCCGCTCGTCACTCAAAGTTTGAAAAAAATCCAAATGTCATTAGACTTATCAGTATTACTTGTTTTTTGTTATATTTCTACTTTAAACTCAAAAATATACCAAAAAAACCCACAAAATGTATCACTTAATAACAAAATATACGAAGTATGCTCCTAGTGGTACCAGGTCACGTTCTTGGGGCTAAAACCTGTTGTTTGACTTAAAATAACAACAATTATGTATAAAATATAAATTTTGAAGAACAACATTAGCTTTCTTTTGAGATATTAAGCGTGTTTTTATTATTTACCGTTCTGGAGTTATGGCTCCATATGTCAGCTTTTTGGCCAAAAATTTGGATTTTTTTCAAACTTTGAGTGACGAGCGGCACGGGTTAACGTCGCTTGATCGAGCTCAAATGTTGGCTATCTCAATATCTGGAAAGGGTAATCGTTTTGTGGGGTCCAGACAAACAAGATTCCGACATTTTTCCCCCCTATGAGATCCGGTCACCCTACTGCACACAGCCAAAGCAGCGGTACCGGGAGAGGAGCTGGGAGCGGACATGTCGGGAGTCTGCAGACACGTGAGTATGACATTTTTTTTTCTGCTGTTCACTTTTGATTTCACAGCTGCCTCCACCTTCCGCCTGGCCATGGCGCCGCACGGGAGCAGACATGCACAGGACAGGAGGTGGACGCAGCGGTGACGGTACCGGGAGGATTCACGCTTCTGTGCCTTTTTTGCAACATAGAAGCGGTTATATATACAGGTTACAGGTATGTGTGCTCTATTATGGTTCTGCTTTTAACTTTATCTAGGAGGCCGCATGGCACATGAAATACAGAATGTAGAGTAGGACCCCCCTATTGAGATTTGCCGTGACGTTGGCAGGGGTGGCTCAAAAAATTGATCAATTATTTGCTAAAAATCTCATTTTTTTTATTGTAGTACAGTTGGAATAAATCTGTGAATTTTCACTTTTTATATGATGCATGCCAATTTCAGATCGTGCTGGCTCCCCTCTCTCTCTACATCAATCATTATGTCACGTTTCTGCCTCCCCGTCCACATGGCTAGGGGCGGAGCCTTCTTCCGGGCCTCACTTCCGGAGCTTGGATGCTTTAAAAACTGACATTTCCAGTGAACCTGCGCCGGCTATAGGCTTAGCGCTGCTTTGCCTGTAATTGCTGGTCCTGTAAGTGTTATCCTGATCCATCTGTGCCTGTGCCCCCGTGTCCTGTCTGTGTTCCGTCCCCTAGTCGTTTCCCCATTCCTCTATCCCCTGTCCTATCTCCCCAATCGGTTGCTTCCTCTGATACTGAGCTCGGCCTGACCTCGACTCCGCTTCTGCTCTTTCCTCCGGTCCTCCTTCTGCCCATACTGTGCTTGACCTGGCACTCCTGACCATTCCTCGAACACCCCACAGCTCTGCTCCCCAGCTGTGCTGTGAGGCAGTGTACGAGCACACACTGTGTATCTACTTCCTGGTTCTTGTTTCTCCGTGTAGTGTCTTCTGCTGCAGAGCTCTGGTTCCCCCTGGTGGCAGCTTGAAACATTACAATACACATACCCACAATCCACATAAACACCACCCCCAAGTGCTAAAATATTGGTCTGATTTTAAGCTTAAGCTGTAATACATACTTTATGAATAACCAATGATTTTCCATCAACAGCAACAGTGATCTTTTGAGTGAACATTTGCTTTTCTAATAATGATCTTGTATTTACAATAGCGACTTGATAAGTATTTTCTCTTCAATATCTATTGTTAAAAAATTCATACTGTCTAATAACACCTTTAAGGGATTTTGCCTGCTAGACAGACACCAGTTATATTACTTCTCTGTGTTTTCCTAACTACTTTCCCAAAACCTTTCCTCTCTTTTCAATTCGGTTGGTGGTAGGTTTCTTTTGCTTTCAATTACTAAACTACTCTTTCCCCCTTTGTGCATGTTTTAAGTATCCTCACCTTGAGTCCCAATCTATCTCTTTACACTTTCCCTCTCTTAGTTAGTTGTGTATAGCAGCCTCCCCTCTGGTTCCTTAGGAAGAACTAGAAACTCCTCAATGGCCTTTTAGGGACCTAGGTCCAAGTTGGTGTTTTTAGTTGTGCAGCTAAGGGTTTTCTAGTCTGTACAGGAACAAGTAGGGTGTGGGCACAGCTGCCGTGTTGTAGGCTTTATTTATCCCTTTACCCATGTTTGAGTTAGGTACGAACATAACACACTTTATGTCATCTAAGTTTTAAGGGTGCTTTACATGCTGTGACATCGCTACCGATATATCGTCGGGGTCACGTCATTAGTGACGCACATCCAGCGTCGGTAGCGACATTGCAGCATGTAAAACCTCTGAGCGACCTAAAACAATCGGAAAAGAGGTAAACATCATTGGTGTTGGAGAGGTCGCTCCAACACCAAAAATCGTTGACAGGTGAGTAGCGCTGTTGTTCGTCCTTCCTGCGGCAGCACACATCGCTATGTGTGACACCGCAGGAACGAGGAACATCTCCTTACCTGCGTCCACCGGCAATGCGGAAAGAAGGAGGTGGGCGGGATGTTACGTCCCGCTCATCTCCACTCCTCCGCTTCTATTGGGCGGCAGCTTAGTGACGCCGCAGTCACGTCGCTATGACGCCGAACGCACCTCCCCCTTGAGGGAGGGAATGTTCGGCGGTCACAGAGACGTCGCTGAAAAGGTTTGTGCGTGTGACGCTGCCGTAGTGATAATGTTCGCTACGGCAACGAGCACCAGATGTCGCACGAGCGACGGGGGTGGGAGCTATCGTGCTCAACATCGCTAGCAATCGCTAGCGATATCGTAGCGTGTAAAGCCCCCTTTAAGTTCTAGTAAACTTAGTCTTTACCGTTAGTAGCCAAAGGATGATATATAGGACACGTTAAGGCTCTCATAGGGGGAATTTATAAAATTAAAGATATTTTGTAAACAAACTATTTAGGCTCACCTAATATTATTGTGCAATATGGAGTGACACTAGAAGTCTTTAATCCCTAGAATGCTATATTGCATATTGTAAATAAATGAATGGTCCTTCAATTGAAGAAGTAAGAAGACATTTAAGGCCAATTAAATAAAAAATAAAACTTAGAACTATAAAAACATAAATAAAAATTATAAGCACCACCTTTGCCCCCATTGGAAAACTAAACATATTTTATCGCCACATTTGTAAAAGTCTGGTCTATCAAAATATAAAATTAATTAACCAATTCAGTAAAAGACATATTGGAAAAAAAAAATAAAATAGTAGAATTGCATTTTTTCAGTCGCCACTCCTCTATAAAAAATTGCAATAAAAAGCAACAAATACAGCATAAGTACTCCAAAATTGGTACCAATGAAGCCATCTGTTTGCCAAATGAAAAAAAAAGCCATCATTCAGCTCTATCGATGGAAATAAACAAGTTATGAATCTTTAAAAATGATCAAGGACAAAAGAAAACAGGTAAGTCAGGAGGCAAGTAGCTAAACTGTCATACCATGATTTCTTTTTTTTTTGGTAGGCACTTTAATTGCCTTCAGATAAGTAGATTTCTGGTCCCGAGACGCCCATGGATTACTTCATAGACCCCCGAATAGCGCACAGCTCAGGAGACAAGCCCATACAACTTATGTCTGAAGGGACACACAGACCAGGATATAGATTGAATAGAGAACATAAGATTGATCGTGCTATATACCTCCGAACAGGGCACAACTAAGGGCACAGGCACACATCACTCCTGAGCTGTGCACACAAATCGGAATATGGAGTCAATAGCTTATGCCTTCAATTTAAGCCGTACCCCACTCTGAATGTGCATTTAGACTGGACATTTTTCGGGGGTCTATTGAGCAATCGGTGGGGATCTCAGGACCGAGACCTCACTGATATGCAGGCAATTAAAGTGGTTGCCAAAGATGAAAAATACAGTACAATGAAAGTTTAGATACTCTTGAAATATGCCATAAGAACCAGCCAATTATAGGCAATATTTTTGCCAGTACCCATATATACGACGAGATCAAATGGAAAAGTTCCTGTTTTTATTTTCCATGAAATACTCCAAAGCCCTCAACACACATTAATTTGCCTTCTGATGTTGCCTAAATCGTCAAGCTCATCCTATTTGGATCCAATGGGTATGTGAGTTTTGTGTATTCCAATTGCAACCCATTTTTTCACAGAGGTGTCATAGAATCTTATTCACTTGCAGCCAGGTTCTTCTACATGTATAGCTAATTGCTAGAGATTCAAACAATGGGATCTGTAGACTGTGAACCCTCACGGGCAGAGTCCTCTCTCCTCCTGTACCGCTCTGGCTTGTATTGTTCATGATGATTGTATTTGTTTTTATTATACATACCGCTTATTACATGTAACGTGCCATGAAATAAATGGCGCTATAATAAAAAAAAAATAATAATAATATTGTGATCGGTTTATCAAGGAAGACTCTTCTATCAAAAGTGGGTTGTAAGTCTTTAGAGTGGAATTAGTTTCATTCAGGAGTATCCTGTTCTGTAGTTTTGTCTACGACCCCCTTCTCACATCCATGCAAAAAAATACAAGCGTGGTCCATGGTGTAGGTACATATGTCGATCTATGTGTGTGTGTGTGTGTGTGTTCTGTGTCCTGTTCGTGTACTATTCGAGTGACATCCAGATGGCATGAGTTTGTGTACATGTGTACGTGTCTCCGTTACGTGTAAGAATGGACATCCCACATACCGGAGATATGAATGTGTGAAAGAGGCATATATATATATATAAAAATATAAAGATGCAGTGTAGTGTAGGACCCAGCAAAGGAGGTTGCCGTGAAGGGGCGCTGTGCTGGTATTACAATGGCCATTATAATATTCAAAATACCTACATTTATGTATACGGTAGAATTTATTTTGTTTTTTTACTGAGTGCGACTGGAATTTTTTCTTATATATATATATATATATATATATATATATAAATGTTTTTTCTCATATATATATAAATATATGGTATATATCTGTGCAAACAATGGAATGGATCCAGCAATAAATTCAGAAATCCAGGTGGCAGTAAAAAAAAAAAAATTCTTATACTTTATTAAGCAAGATTTAAAAATAATTCAGAGCTCCTGACATGTGGTATATGCAAGACACATGTAGAAATGGACGAAGCGTTTCGGCAGTAAAATCCGCCTTCCTCACATGGTCCAAGCCAAAACCGTGAGGAAGGCGTCTTGTACCGCTGAAATGCGATGTCCGTTTCTGCATGCGTCTTGCATATACCACATGTCAGGAGCTCCAAATCATTTTAAAATCGTGTTTAAGAAAACTATAAGAATTTTTTTTTACTGCCACCTGGATTTCCGAATGTATTGATGTATCCATTCCTTTGTTTGCACTATTACTGGATGGTCTCCCAGTCCGGATCCGTGCAGCATCGCAGAAACCAGGAGGATTCAGTTACATCAGAGCTCCGACATGTGAGCTGGTCTACTTTTCGGTTTTTTTGCCATATATATATCTATACAGTGTGTCCACCCATATCCTGTCCACCACCATAAGGCCCCTTTCACATGTCAGTGATTCTGGTACGTTTGTGCTTTTTTTTAAACGTACCAGAATCACTGACATACGCAGACCCATTATAATGAATGGGTCTGCTCACACGTCAGTGATTTTTCACTGCACGTGTCTCCGTGCAGCGTACCCGCATGTGCGTGATTGCCGCACGGAGACATGTCCATTTTTTTCTGGCATCACTGATGTTCCACGGATCACGCAGTGGTGTGGTCCGTGAAACACGTGCCAGAAAAAAACGTGCATTTAAAATAATAAACATTTTAACTCACCCGGCGTCCAGCGATGTCCTCTGCAGCCCGTGCAGCCTGCTGCTTCTAAGCCGGCTGATTACTGTCGCGCATCTTAATGATGCACGACACAGCCGACCCGGAAGCAGCTGCTGCAGGGGTCACCGCCGGCCAGATGCTGCACCGCGGGAGCGATCAGCAGCATGGAGAGCGGGAGCGCGCACAGGTGAGTTGATTGCTAAGTGCAATCACGGGCCACGGAGAACGGAGCCCGGATTGCACTTAGACAACCCACGTGTGCCGTGAATCATGGCACACGCAGGGACATGTGTGTGTTTTACACGCCAGTGAAAAATGTCACTGTTTTTCACTGACGTGTGAAACGGGCCTTAACTTGAGAATGGCGGCAGCTATAGGCATAGAATGGTGTCTAAGTATAGTAAAGTAGCCATGCACTACACAATGAAACCACCTATAGCACCACCTGGTGGAAAACAACGGAGTTAGCATTTTTATATCGAAAAAGGAACAAGATAGTGAAAAAAGTGAAATACAAAATTGTAGGGCATCATCAATTCAATAAGAATCGACACCTTGCATACAGAAATATTATGATGTGAAACCCATGACCCCCCCAAAACATTGAATGCTGGTCACGCATATGGGGCTCATTTAACTTTGATGCTCAAAGTGGCCCTCGTAAGCTGCAATGCACATCTGGACTCTGGACAGCATACTGTATCTTGCTGCACGTTGTGCAATATGGTAGGTGACACGTTTGCACAAGCATCTGTGATACGTTGTCGTAGGTCCTGCAATGTTGGTGGAGGGGTCACATACACCTGCTGTTTGATGTGACCTCACAGAAAGAAGTCCAATAGGGTCAGGTCAGGTGAGCGTGGAGGCCACTCCACACAGCCACCATTCCCAATGACTGTAGGAAGGTCTCCATGAGGTATCGCTTCACGTCCGCAGCCTTGTGAGTTTTACATGTTCTAATCATAGCATTTCTGTATGAAAGGTGTCGATTTGTACTGAATTGATGATGCCCTACAACTTTGTAATTCACTTTTTTTCTCTATCTCATTCTGTTTTCGAAATAAAATTGCTAAATCCGTTGTTTTCCACCAGGTAGCGCTATAGGTGGTTTCATTGCGTAGCGCATGACTACTTTGCTATACCTAGACACCACTTCTATGCCTATAGCTGCTGCCGTTCTCAAGTAAATGGCGGTGGACAGGATATGGGTGGTTACACTGTATATATATGTGTATATATATAATTTTGAATAAAAATATATGGATTTTTATATGTACTTTAGAAAACAAGATT
Organism: Anomaloglossus baeobatrachus; assembly: GCF_048569485.1. NCBI lineage: Eukaryota > Metazoa > Chordata > Amphibia > Anura > Aromobatidae > Anomaloglossus > Anomaloglossus baeobatrachus. Next base: position 149,592,374 of record NC_134362.1, on the reverse strand, counting down.
CTTATCAATCAATATCGGGCAAAGAACTATTTGCATTTTTCATTAAAAATGCACGTGACTATTCTTTTTATTACATTTGAATCAAATGTAGTATGAGAATACATATCACGCACACATGCCACTGCGTTGCCTTACAAATAGAAGATTGAGGGAATGACAGATTTACATATTTTAATTTTATTTAATCCATACCTAGTGCCCAAACACTGTGCAATTTTAGCCTTAAGACGTCTACTGGTTGTTATCCTCCCACTGGACGGAATACAGAGGAGAAGCTACTTGAATAATTGTTCTTTGTCTGAATGCAGGTGCAGATGCTTCTATATTGTAGCGTGCTAACTTATCTTGAAAGTTTTCATTTGTGTGTGGGACTGTATGTTTTTCTAGGCCAACATCAAGCTGATTTCTATGCCACCTGTTTACTAAGTTTATACACTGGGCAAGATGCAATGCAATTAAAGGCAAGGAAATGAAAAAGAATGACCTTGTTCATTATGTGGAACAAAGCAACAACAAAGCGAATGCCGTGGAGCTTGACCTCATATGACCTCTGGAAATGCAAAATTCATCTGAATCCTTAATTTAGACCTCTATTTTGTATCACGCTTTGTTCTAAAGTTCTTCGGCCCTTACAAAACCATACTCCAAAAAAAAAAAAAAAAAAAGAAAAACAGAATGTATTACTGATTGTTTAAGCTGTTTGTGGGAAAATAAGCATTTATCAAAGAGAATAATGTGACATGGGGAATTGTATTTTAATGCCTTATATTGACAGTAAAAGAATGTATTTCTGCTTTGAACTGATTAAATTCTCTTTGTATTGTGATGATAATGAGCAAATAATATTAATTTAGCGTTTAACAACATGCCTTTTATATTTCATTTGCATTGTAATTAGAATTCTAGGCTTGATTTCTAAAACTTGGCCTTTATTTTTATGGTAGTTAATTAAAGTTATCATGGAATTGTATTATTGCCATACTAATTATGTTACTCAGATTATAATGTTTATTAAACATGTTTTGCTAGTTAAGCTTGTTATTATTTGCTGTAGTTGCTAATTGTTAAGCATAATAATAAATTTAATTTCTAGTAATTTTTATATAGATGCAACATATTTCAGAAATTTAGTGAGCTCATTTAATTCCACTGCTAAGAAGCATTAAACATTAGTATGTTATCATGTCAGAACCTACATTCAGCATTCACTGCGACACAAGAGGAATGACAGGAATGATATAGAAGGAAGGCCCTGGTTATAGGGAGAGGGGACACCTGCTGAAAAATCAAATGATTCTGTACCCTATGCTCACAAACATCCCTATACAGGTCCTTCCCCCCATCGCCATCACATGCCTAGGCCCTCACTTGCACTGAACTCACCATGGCTAGTAAGAAGAACAGCAAGAACACTAGTCTCATCACTGCAATAATACAACACAAGGTAAGGAAGACAGACAGAGGGAAAATACATACAAAAAGGAAAAAATTCCAAGCTTCTCCAATCCACCTAAACATCACAGCTGAATTAGTCAGAACTCCTCAGCTTCTTCCAGAGACAGGCTTTTTCCAAAGTGGTCAGATAGGAAAAAGTCCTTAACCCCTGTAGCACTAAAAGAAAGTAGATTCACTCAAATAGAAGTTGTAGACCTGCGAACAATAAGTTGTTATGACCTTCTAATCCCAGACTCACCAGAGGTCTCCTGAGAGTGGGAAACACTCATAACATATGTACTTTTTAATGTCTCTAGAGTTTAGAAAAATATATAGCATCCTGGTTGGAAATGAAATAGATGAATAGATAGATAGATAGATAGAAATGTTGAGCTGATCGATTTATGGAGGATCAAATTTATGTCAATTTTTTTTGTGGGACGAGTTATACTTTTGAATGACATAATTCTTTCTGCCCCATATTGTACTGAAAAATGGGAAAACAATTCCAAATGTATGTAACGCCTGCCTGGATCCACAGACTCAGACGGGCTGTAATGGACAGGCTAGAGGGAAGCCACTCACCAAGCAGGACCCCCAGAACCCTGAAACCCTTTAACCCCTATATAGGGATTTGGAATTACACAGGGCCCAAGGTGATCACTACCTGTGGAAGGCTGCAGTCCAAGAGAGTAGTCGTCAGGCAGGGTCAAATCAGGAGTAGCAGGACAGGGACAGAATTGGCAGGCAAGGACGTAAACAGTAAACAAAGCAGAGGTCAAATTCAGATCAGGCAGCGAGGTACAAAAACAGCAGGCAGGAAAGGTAGTCAGGAAACAAACAAAAGTCAGAACACGAAAATCACAAAGCAGAACAGGGCGGAACAGGAATCAGAATTTCAGAACTATCTCTGGCAGTGGTCAGCAGACAGGAGGGGAAGTAAGAAGAGTGTGGTGTCTTCCCATTGGTTATAGCTGAATGGGTAACTTCAGCTGGGAGACACACGCCACCTACAGTCAGCCAGTGGTACTGCAGATCCCAAGATAATCCAGCCCCGTGGATGAGCGGAGCCTGTGCCGATTGGCGCTGCTGGCATTGACTCCTCTCCAATCACCAGCACTATCCACGGCAGGAATACAGCGTCGCCTGGCCATCGGAGTAGAAGTCGCTGGAGCAGACAGTGTAGTTAAGTTGCAAAAAAAGTAAAATTGCATGGTAATACTGATCTGGTAATATGATTCCTTAAGTCGTTACAAGTTTGTAGATACCAAACATATAGAGTTTTACTCCTATCTAAGTGGTGAAAAAAATTCAGAAGTTTTTAAAAAAAAGAATTGTACTTTTGTCTCCATTTTCCGAGACGTGTAACATTCTGGGGCTCAGTGATGGCTTACTTTTTGTGTCTTGAGCTTACATTTTTAATTATACCAAGTTTGCATATAGTGAAGGAAATAATTAATCCTTTGCTGATTTTGTAAGTTTGCCCACTGACAAATATGAAAAATCCAATAGCTATATGTAAGAATGAAAATATGAAAAATGGAATCTGCATTACTGCCATGAACATGTGAATAAAGAGAAATTTAGCTATTGAATTGATCAATGCAACAGAGCCCCAACACTATACCAAAGTATTTCTCTACGTTGGGGTCCCTAGCTTGTGTGTGTCCTCTCATGCAGTTAAAAGACTTACCATGTATGGGAAGCTGAGACCCAGGCTAAAGATGCATATAATGTGGAATGGCAATAGGTGTGGGTGGGGTCGGGTTCACAAACGAAAGATAGTTTAGACTCAGAATGGTGTTCCAGACGTTATTTCTTGATTGATTTGTAGTCTTTCGTTTGTGAACTTGGCCCCACCCACACCTATTGCCATTCCACATTATATGCATATATAGCCTGGGTCTCAGCTTCCCATACACGGTAAGTTTTTTTAACTGCATGAGAGGACACACACAAGCTAGGGACCCCAACGTAGAGAAATACTTTGGCGTAGTGTTGGGGCTCTGTTGCATTGATCAATTCAGTAGCTAAATTTCTCTTTATTCATATATTCATGGCAGTAATGCAGGTTCCATTTTTCATATTTTCATTCTCACATATAGCTATTGGATTTTTCATGTAAGTATTCACACAGCAGTTTCTGCTTTTCATATATTCCCCTTACATAGTCAGTGGTGTGCATACCTTCTCTCCATATAGTGTAGATTTTTTAGGTTTTTGCACCCAGTTTAGACTCAGAATGGTGTTCCAGACGTTATTTCTTGATTGCTCACTGACAAAGACATGAACAGTTTATAATTTTAAGGATAGGTTAATTTTAAAAATTAGAGATAGAATATAACACCAATGCCACAATAATTCCAAAACACTTGCTACATATTATAACCACCAAAAAATGAAAGCAAGCTAATTTACAAATTTGACTTCAAAAAATTAATTTATTAACAATGAGTATATATAAAAAATCAATTGACTGGAACCACCCAAGTGACGGAGGGAATAAATTCACATGGGGACACGGCACCTAGGGCGAATAGATCACACCACAATATACCAAAGCAAACAATAGAATAATATTACTAAATGTGTGGTTGGCAATAAAGTTCACAGTCTATATAATATTATTATATATGTAAAAGATGTCAGTCAGGTATAAAACTATTATATATAAAGACAGTGAAGTAAGATACCACAAACCAAGCAAACCACACAACATATTACCAATAGTAGTGTATCCAAGCAAGGTATCGGTGCCGCGGCCTCCACAAACACTGACGCGCTTCGCAGCTACCGTGCTACCGTGCTTCGTCCAGGAGTGATTGTTGGTGAGTCCCAGGGTCCCTAAAATGCATCCAGCTTGCGCTTGATAGGGATCTGATATGCAGATTAAAGACTCTAGTCTAGACTGTGTCATTTCAGAGATCTGAGATACAAGGCCCGCCCGGTTTCCATGGTAAGTTGTAAACATAGGGTATACCAAACAGAAACGCCTCTACTGATGTCACATCCAGGGAAGCGCATGATTCTGCATGGAAACGTATCAACGTAATTATAACCAAAATGTCCGAAACGAAAACATGTGACTGTCAGGGTTTCCATGGAAAATTATCTATATATATAATTGCCTTATTCTGTCTGTCTTGCTCCAAAATTGTGTCCTTACGGTGACAAACAGCGGATTGGCCGCTGGGCTCGCCATGGCCCCACCCCCCGCACGGATTGGCCGCTCGCCTCGCCTCGGCTCCGCCCCCTCGCACGGATTGGCCTCTCGCCCCGGCCCCCTGCACGCATTGGCAACTCGGCCCCGCCCCGCCCCCTTTACGCATTGCACGCTTGCTCTGGCCCCGCCCCCGCACGCATTCCCCAAACCGACAACTCAGCCCAGCCCCGCCCCCTCACGCATTGCACGCTCGCTCTGGCCCCGCCCCCCGCACGCATTCCCCGAATTGACTCCCAGGTGAGTGCTGTACCCCCGGGAGCCCACATCAGCGTACGCCAGCGTACACTGGTGTGGGCTCCCGTGCGAGTGGGGGGCGGGGTACGCTGGTAACCATGAAACACATCGAGTAATATTGTAGCATGGTTACCAACGTACACCGGCTCCCAGGTGAGCGCATCAAGGTCCTGCAGTGGCGGAACACACACACACGCACACACATAAGAACAGACACACACACACATCAGATCACACTCACTCTCACACACACCTCACACACACATCAGATCGCATCCACACACTCACAACATCCTGTTATATCGCTTGCTTCTCGGCGGCGATACTGTGCGTGCAGTGACCTTCCAGGACCTGCCAGAGGATCACATGGCTGGAAGCATGTGGTATCTCCGGATGTTGTGATTGTGTGAGCGCGTATGTGCGATATTGTCAGTGTGTGTGCGTGTATGCGATCGGATGTGTGTGAGTGTGTTCTGATGTGTGAGTGTGTGTGTGTGAGTGTATGCGATCGGATCTGTGAGTGTCGGCAGAGGAGCATGGCGTGCAGCACAGCTGCTGGGACCGCCCACCGGTGGGCACAGGGAGAAGTGGGGTGTTTGTGTGAGTGTATGCGATCAGATGTGTGCGTGTATACTGTCTGATGTGTAACTGTGGAGCACGATGGGGGGTGCACAGCATGGGGGATGGAGCACGATGGGGAGTGAGCAGCATGGGGGATGGAGCACGATGGGGAGTGCGCAGCATGGGGGATGGAGCACGATGGGGAGTGCGCAGCATGGGGGATGGAGCACGATGAGGAGTGTGCAGCATGGGGGATGGAGCACGATGGGGGTGCACAGCATGGGGGATGGAGCACGATGGGGAGTGCGCAGCATGGGGGATAGAGCAGGATGGGGAGTGCGCAGCATGGGGGATGGAGCACGATCGGGAATGCGCAGCATGGGGGATGGAGCACGATGGGGAATGCGCAGCATGGGGGATGGAGCACAATGGGGAGTGCGCAGCATGGGGGATGGAGCACGATGGGGAGTGCGCAGCATGGGGGATCGAGCACGATGGGGGGTGCGCAGCATGGGGGATGGAGCACGATGGGGGGTACGCAGCATGGGGGATGGAGCACGATGGGGGGTGCACAGCATGGGGGATGGAGCACGATGGGGGGTGCGCAGCATGGGGGATGGAGCACGATGGGGGGTGCGCAGCATGGGGGATGGAGCACGATGGGGGGTGCGCAGCATGGGGGATGGAGCACGATGGGGGGTGCACACCTCCCCCCAAAACACACACACACACACACCACCACACACGCACTGCACAACACACCACACACACACTGGGAACCACAAACACTGCCCTATACAGACACCCACACACACAGACAACGCCGCACACACACAACACCCAACACACAAACACCGTGGCACACACAAATATACGCACATACCGCACAACACACACATTGCACAAAACATACCTCCCCCAAAACACACACACACACCCCACACCCACACAAACCGCGCAACACACACACACAACGCTACAGACACACAGCGCTCTATAAACAACGCAACACACAAACAACACCGCTCTCACCCCCCGCCACACCCAGACAACACCCAGAACATGTACAGCGCCCTACACAAACACTTGGTAACTACACACAACAACATCTATATATATATATATATATATATAACAAAAATCATACATTAACTACACAATACGTAAATTCTAGAATTCCCGATGCGTAGAATTCGGCCACCTTCTAGTAAATTATAAACACACTTGCGGCCAGCAATGCAAAGTAAAACCCGGAACATGTCATTAACATTTGTAAGCACATTAACACAATACACATAAAGAACAAAGATCAAAGTAAAACATTTTCAGTAAATCCCCGTTTTGATCATGTGTAGAGGACAAGTAACAAAATGATACAGTGATGATGAAATGAGTGAGTTTAGACAAAAAACATTATTAACAAGTTCAGTAATGGATATATATATATATATATATATATATATATAGTGAAAAAAAGGGGAGTAAAAATTTGTTATTATGAAATAACCACATACCAATAAATACAACATAACCAATTCTGCGCGTGTATGTATATATCTATACACACCTCCCAAGCAACATAAAATATACGTACACAATCACATGCATATGTTTACATACCACAATTATCCACATACATACACAAATTATAATAACACATACAATATTGCATCAGATAAAGCCTCCAGTGAAAAGTGCCTGTGCACATCCTATAAATAGAAATAAAGAAATATGCCAAAGCATCACAATACAATGTAGAAAAGGTGAATAAATGTAAATATATAAAATAAATGATATACCAATGGATGAGGATAATTGCATGTATGACTAGTATCTGTCCGAAAATTCACGGGCAGGTAGCAGCAAACATACAAAAAGTGACTAGTAGTCGCATTATTAATAAATACAATATTTTTATGAAAACATTTTATAACAACAGTTATAAGTGAAACGCAAGTGTGAAAAAGTGCAAAAACGTGCGCAGTGATGTGAAAAAACAAAAATGGATCGAAAATCTGAAAATAAAAATAAAAAATCTGAGTGATTGGATAAAAAAGTGAAAATATGATGTATAGATGTCAATAGAAAAAAATATTATTATACATATGCATATAACTTAATATACAACAGTAATAAGAAATGTCATAAAAAACTATAAAAGTTATCAATCAAAAAATCCACATACATAGAAGATATACATACACATACCTACATAAACTTCAATAAATAAAAAAAAAAAAATAAGTGCTGAGTAAACCCCATGTGAATATTACCAAACGTGATTATAATAAATATATATAAAACAGGGATTACAAAAAACGCCTATCAAGGTGTAGGGAGGAAAAACTGAAGATCCCATGGATGCAAACATTAATTCACAGACCCTGGAACAAAAAATAATCAGAATATTCATCATATCCATCCAAAAATAACCCAATTAAAAAATTAATTAAAAACAAAAATAAAAAAGTTTAAAAATACAAAAAAACGCATATAAAACTACCATATCCCAATTAGGTGGGAAGGATCGAGATGAAGCTGTTGTGATCATTTAGCCCATTTGGAGTGAGGGTATTTAGCTTATATATCCACATAGCTTCCCTTTTGGGCCAGTAGACGCTTCCAATCACCACCCCTTGCACCAATCAGAATCCTATCAATGCCTTTGGCGAGGAACACAGAGCTGTCACAATCATGAAACAATTTAAAATGACGTGGAATGGTTTTTAATCTATTAACATCTTCCTCCTGTTTTGCATTCTCTATATCAAGTACATGTTCCCAGATGCGGAGTCTCAGCTCCCGGGATGTCATACCCACATACATCAATTTGCATGGACATGTCACCTGACATTTGACTGCTTTGGTTGTACAGCAGATGTTATGAGTGATGTTATATATTGACTGGAATGTTATATATAGACTGGAATCTTCAAAGGTGTAACTCTCACATATGTTACTGCATGCCACACATTCTCCACCTGGCAGGCAGCCCCATTTTGGGCCCTTTGTGCCAAAGATTTTTTTTCTTGATAGGATTTCTTCATGGTGACAGCGCACCAAAGTGTCCCGAAGATTCTTCGATCTCCTGTAGGTGATTGATGGATAACTATCAACATGTTTTGCAATTGTATTATCCAAAAGGAGAATCGACCAATGTTTTGCCAGACCTTTCCTAAATTCGTCACTTCGTGAGTTATAATCCAGAATACAACGTACCTTCAGAAGATTCTCATCCTTCTTTGTCTTGTATCTTCCTTTTCTTGATGAATGCACTCTCATATGCCTTGCATATCATTTCCTTTTTGTAACCTTGTTCCCTAAAACCGGAACACAAATCCTCAGCCTGTTTTTCAAATAAATCATCCCTAGAGCAAATGCGTCTAGCTCTTAAGAATTGTTCCTTAGGGATATTTTGAATGAGATGTCTTGGATGTTGGGATGTAGCATGTAATACTGCATTGACCGACGTCCTTTTTCGGTAGAGGTCGGTTTGAATAAAGCCTTGTTCATCAGTTTCAGTCATGATGTCCAGGAATTCAATTATCTTCTGGCTATATTTGTACGTTAGTTTAATATTCATGTTGTTATTATTTAATTCTGCCATGAATATATCAAGATCTTCCACCGACCCCTGCCAAATCAAAAGCACGTCGTCAATGTATCTGCCCCAAAAGACAACATTTTCACTGAGTCTTGTTATATCCGTTTTAAAGGTGAGTCATTCCCACAGCCCCAGGAACAAATTAGCATATGAGGGTGCACAAGACGCCCCCATTGCTGTTTCCTGGAGCTGTAGGAAAAACGCACCCTTGAAAAGGAAAAAGTTGTGGGTCAAAATAAACCTCAAAGACCTCAAAATAAACCCACATAAAGAGGCAGCCAAGCCGCTAGAATTTAGAACAAAATCACAAGCTTTAATCCCATCTTCGTGTCTGATAGACATATAAAGTGACTCGACATCACAGGTGACGAGCCAGATATCCTCTTCCATCTGAATCCCATCCAACTTCTGGAGGGCCTCAGTGGTATCTTTAATATGAGATGGAAGTACCTCCACCAGAGGTTTGAGATGGTAATCTATCAGACCACACAGTGGTTCACAAAAGTTGTTGATTCCTGATACTATAGGCCTCCCTGATGGTGTAACCGGACATTTATGGATTTTTGGGAGTAAGTAAATACTTGCCACCATTGGTTCTTTAATCCATAAGCCATTCCTTTGTTTATTAGAAAGTATGCCTTTCTCCACCGCTTCGTGTAACAAAGTATCCAATTCCTGCCGAAATTTGGAGAGAGGGTTGTAAGTCAATTTTTTATAACAGACAGTATTTCTCAATTGTTTGAACATTTCCTTCTCGTATTGATTTTTAGGCCACAGCAACACATTACACCCTTTATCCGAGGTTCTAATAACCACATCTTTGAGACGCATGAGATCCTTTAACGCATTCCGCTCCTTTCTATCAAGATTGTCATGCTTGATAGATTATGAAATGCATTTAAGATCTCGAGAAACCAGTCTCACAAAGAGTTCAATCTCAGGATATAAAGAGATACAGGGGAATTTTTTTTTATTTAGGGAGCAGATGTTGAGGGAATTTACCTTGACTCATCACTTCTGATTCCTCTGCCAGATCTTCTAAGGCTTGAAGTGCTTCCCTTTCTGCATCGGAAGAAAAGATTGAATTTTTATCTTTTTCAAAAAAGAGTTTCTTAAAAAACAATTTTCGAGCAAAAAGTTGTATGTCTTTAAAGGCCAAAAAATGATTAAAACTAGAAGAAGGAGAAAATGACAACCCTCTCTGTAAAATAGATATTTGTTCAGGTGTGAGTATGATATCAGATAAATTAATTATCTTCAGGGTCTTCTAAGATGTAAAATCGCCAAAAGGGGATTGCTTACGTTTCCTGCCATATTGATAGCGGGTATTGTATACTGGTCTAGATTGGAAACGCTCCACGTGTGTGACGTAGAACTAGAAGCGACACTAGTTGTGTCACTCAAAGAAGTGCTTGCAGATTCAGTTTGTTCTGTCTGAGTTTTGTGGCTCCATCTGAACATTTTTTTCTGTTCTTTGTCTTGGACATTTCGTTGGAATTTTTTAGTCTTTGTGGATGAAATATGTTTTTCCCATTCATTGGAACAATCATCCATTTCCTTATTAAATAATTCCATTTCTTCAGCTGAACATTCAGCCTGAAGTTTCTTCTGAACCTCATCAATTTCACATCCCAGACTCTCTAAAGGCCCCTTTACACACTGCAGCATCGATAACGACATTTCTGTAACGTCACCAGTTTTGTGACATAATAGCGACCTCCCCAGCAACATTGCAGTGTGTGAAACGCACCAGTGACTTGGCCCCCGCTGTGAGGTTGCTGATTGCTATAAATCTTTCAGGACCATTTTTTGGTCCTTTGTTTCCCGCTGAGCAGCATGCATCGGTGTGTTTGACACCATTACAACGACTTCGTTAGCGACTTCCCTTTCAAATAGCTGATTTAACACATCCCCGGTGACCAGCTAGGTCGTTCTGCAGGTCCGCATTGCAGCTGCGTTGTTGACCAAGTCTGCCAGCTTGACAGCTCACCACCGACTCACCAGAGACTTTGTAGCGATCCCGGCCAGATTGGGATCGCTGGTGGGATTGCTAGAAAGTCTCAGTGTGTAAAGGGGCCTTAAGGTCCGACCATCCAATTCAATTAATAAGCCCATAAATGATCTAGAACAGGTTACACATGCCAATTGCCATCTGCTCTTAAAATCAACATCATTAATCGGAAAGGATGGAAAGACTTGCACACGAAGTCCTCTAGGTATTAATTCCTGAAGCAAATATTTCTCAAGAGAGACTTTGTTCCACCATAATCTCATGCGGCGGTTCAAAAGTTGTTTATATGTACGTTTCAATGCGTTTTTTTGTACTGAACCCTGTTCCTGGGGGGCACCATTCGAAAAAACATTTTTGATCTTTGCAGACCACGAAACATCTCTGCTTCTATAATCCATGTATAATTGTGGATAATCTGTAATAACAGAACCAGGATATAACACCAATGCCACAATAATTCCAAAACACTTGCTACATAATATAAACACCAAAAAATGAAAGCAAGCTAATTTACAAAATTTACTTCAAAAAATTAATTTATTAACAATGAGTATATATAAAAAATCAATCGCATGGAACCACCCAAGTGACGGATGGAATAAATTCACATGGGGGACACGGCACCTATGATGAATAGATCACACCACAATATACCAAAGCAAACAACAGAATAATATTACTGAATGTGTGGTTGGCAATAAAGTTCACAGTCTATATAATATTATTATATATGTAAAAGATGTCAGTCAGGTATAAAACTATTATATATAAAGACAGTGAAGTAAGATATGCAAACCACACAACATATTACCAATAGTAGTGTATCCAAGCAAGGTATCGGGGCAGCGCCCCCCACAATCACTGATGCGCGTTTCGCACTGACGTGAAATGCATGAAACGCGCGTCAGTGTTTGTGGGGGGTGCTGCACTGATACCTTGCTTGGATATGTTACGAACCGGCGCCGCCATAGCCGCAAGCAGCCTGCTGCAGTTCCTGTTGCGCCCAGGCGCCGGCTGCCATTCTTGTCCGTGCCTCGGGTCGTCCAGTTGGCTGTTCCTTCCACCACGTCTAAGTGTGGAGAGGCGGCTAGTGCGCATGCGTGCGCCGATTTACCCCAGCCAGAGTTTAAGCCCGGTGTTTTGCCTAGTGAGCATGCTCAGCCTGATTGTGTTATGTCTGTATTGGTCGTCAGACGATTACTTCGTCCAGGAGTGATTGTTGGTGAGTCCCAGGGTCCCTAAAATGCATCCAGCTTGCGCTTGATAGGGATCTGATATGCAGATTAAAGACTCTAGTCTAGACTGTGTCATTTCAGAGATCTGAGATACAAGGCCCGCCCGGTTTCCATGGTAAGTTGTAAACATAGGGTATACCAAACAGAAACGCCTCTACTGATGTCACTTCCAGGGAAGCGCATGATTCTGCATGGAAACGTATCAACGTAATTATAACCAAAATGTCCGAAACGAAAACATGTGACTGTCAGGGTTTCCATGGAAAATTATCTATATATATAATTGCCTTATTCTGTCTGTCTTGCTCCAAAATTGTGTACTTACGGTGACAAACAGCGGATTGGCCGCTGGGCTCGCCATGGCCCCACCCCCCGCACGGATTGGCCGCTCGCCTCGCCTCTGCTCCGCCCCCTCGCACGGATTGGCCTCTCGCCCCGGCCCCCTGCACGCATTGGCAACTCGGCCCCGCCCCGCCCCCTTTACGCATTGCACGCTTGCTCTGGCCCCGCCCCCGCACGCATTCCCCAAACCGACAACTCAGCCCAGCCCCGCCCCCTCACGCATTGCACACTCGCTCTGGCCCCGCCCCCCGCACGCATTCCCCGAATTGACTCCCAGGTGAGTGCTGTACCCCCGGGAGCCCACATCAGCGTACGCCGGCGTACACTGGTGTGGGCTCCCGTGCGAGCGGGGGGCGGGGTACGCTGGTAACCATGAAACACATCGAGTAATATTGTAGCATGGTTACCAACGTACACCGGCTCCCAGGTGAGCGCATCAAGGTCCTGCAGTGGCGGAACACACACACACGCACACACATAAGAACAGACACACACACACACACACATCAGATCACACTCACTCTCACACACACCTCACACACACATCAGATCGCATCCACACACTCACAACATCCTGTGATATCGCTTGCTTCTCGGCGGCGATACTGTGCGTGCAGTGACCTTCCAGGACCTGCCGGAGGATCACATGGCTGGAAGCATGTGGTATCTCCGGATGTTGTGATTGTGTGAGCGCGTATGTGCGATATTGTCAGTGTGTGTGCGTGTATGCGATCGGATGTGTGTGAGTGTGTTCTGATGTGTGAGTGTGTGTGTGTGAGTGTATGCGATCGGATCTGTGAGTGTCGGCAGAGAAGCATGGCGTGCAGCACAGCTGCTGGGACCGCCCACCGGTGGGCACAGGGAGAAGTGGGGTGTTTGTGTGAGTGTATGCGATCAGATGTGTGCGTGTATACTGTCTGATGTGTAACTGTGGAGCACGATGGGGGGTGCACAGCATGGGGGATGGAGCACGATGGGGAGTGAGCAGCATGGGGGATGGAGCACGATGGGGAGTGCGCAGCATGGGGGATGGAGCACGATGGGGAGTGCGCAGCATGGGGGATGGAGCACGATGAGGAGTGTGCAGCATGGGGGATGGAGCACGATGGGGGTGCACAGCATGGGGGATGGAGCACGATGGGGAGTGCGCAGCATGGGGGATAGAGCAGGATGGGGAGTGCGCAGCATGGGGGATGGAGCACGATCGGGAATGCGCAGCATGGGGGATGGAGCACGATGGGGAATGCGCAGCATGGGGGATGGAGCACAATGGGGAGTGCGCAGCATGGGGGATGGAGCACGATGGGGAGTGCGCAGCATGGGGGATCGAGCACGATGGGGGGTGCGCAGCATGGGGGATGGAGCACGATGGGGGGTACGCAGCATGGGGGATGGAGCACGATGGGGGGTGCACAACATGGGGGATGGAGCACGATGGGGGGTGCACAGCATGGGGGATGGAGCACGATGGGGGGTGCGCAGCATGGGGGATGGAGCACGATGGGGGGTGCGCAGCATGGGGGATGGAGCACGATGGGGGGTGCACACCTCCCCCCAAAACACACACACACACACACCACCACACACGCACTGCACAACACACCACACACACACTGGGAACCACAAACACTGCCCTACACAGACACCCACACACACAGACAACGCCGCACACACACAACACCCAACACACAAACACCGCGGCACACACAAATATACGCACATACCGCACAACACACACATTGCACAAAACATACCTCCCCCAAAACACACACACACACCCCACACCCACACAAACCGCGCAACACACACACACAACGCTACAGACACACAGCGCTCTATAAACAACGCAACACACAAACAACACCGCTCTCACCCCCCGCCACACCCAGACAACACCCAGAACATGTACAGCGCCCTACACAAACACTTGGTAACTACACACAACAACATCTATATATATATATATATATATAACAAAAATCATACATTAACTACACAATACGTAAATTCTAGAATTCCCGATGCGTAGAATTGGGCCACCTTCTAGTAAATTATAAACACACTTGCGGCCAGCAATGCAAAGTAAAACCCGGAACATGTCATTAACATTTGTAAGCACATTAACACAATACACATAAAGAACAAAGATCAAAGTAAAACATTTTCAGTAAATCCCCGTTTTGATCATGTGTAGAGGACAAGTACCAAAATGATACAGTGATGATGAAATGAGTGAGTTTAGACAAAAAACATTATTAACAAGTTCAGTAATGGATATATATATATATATATATATATATATACATATATATATATATATAGTGAAAAAAAGGGGAGTAAAAATTTGTTGTTATGAAATAACCACATACCAATAAATACAACATAACCAATTCTGCGCGTGTATGTATATATCTATACACACCTCCCAAGCAACATAAAATATACGTACACAATCACATGCATATGTTTACATACCACAATTATCCACATACATACACAAATTATAATAACACATACAATATTGCATCAGATAAAGCCTCCAGTGAAAAGTGCCTGTGCACATCCTATAAATAGAAATAAAGAAATATGCCAAAGCATCACAATACAATGTAGAAAAGGTGAATAAATGTAAATATATAAAATAAATGATATACCAATGGATGAGGATAATTGCATGTATGACTAGTATCTGTCCGAAAATTCATGGGCAGGTAGCAGCAAACATTCAAAAAGTGACTAGTAGTCGCATTATTAATAAATACAATATTTTTATGAAAACATTTTATAACAACAGTTATAAGTGAAACGCAAGTGTGAAAAAGTGCAAAAACGTGTGCAGTGATGTGAAAAAACAAAAATGGATCGAAAATCTGAAAATAAAAATAAAAAATCTGAGTGATTGGATAAAAAAGTGAAAATATGATGTATAGATGTCAATAGAAAAAAATATTATTATACATATGCATATAACTTAATATACAACAGTAATAAGAAATGTCATAAAAAACTATAAAAAGTTATCAATCGAAAAATCCACATACATAGAAGATATACATACACATACCTACATAAACTTCAATAAATAAAAAAAAAAAAAATAAGTGCTGAGTAAACCCCATGTGAATATTACCAAACGTGATTATAATAAATATATATAAAACAGGGATTACAAAAAACGCCTATCAAGGTGTAGGGAGGAAAAACTGAAGATCCCATGGATGCAAACATTAATTCACAGACCCTGGAACAAAAAATAATCAGAATATTCATCATATCCATCCAAAAATAACCCAATTAAAAAATTAATTAAAAACAAAAATAAAAAAGTTTAAAAATACAAAAAAACGCATATAAAACTACCATATCCCAATTAGGTGGGAAGGATTGAGATGAAGCTGTTGTGATCATTTAGCCTATTTGGAGTGAGGGTATTTAGCTTATATATCCACATAGCTTCCCTTTTGGGCCAGTAGACGCTTCCAATCACTACCCATTGCACCAATCAGAATCCTATCAATGCCTTTGGCGAGGAACACAGAGCTGTCACAATCATGAAACAATTTAAAATGACGTGGAATGGTTTTTAATCTATTAACATCTTCCTCCTGTTTTGCATTCTCTATATCAAGTACATGTTCCCAGATGCGGCGTCTCAGCTCCCGGGATGTCATACCCACATACATCAATTTGCATGGACATGTCACCTGACATTTGACTGCTTTGGTTGTACAGCAGATGTTATGAGTGATGTTATATATTGACTGGAATGTTATATATAGACTGGAATCTTCAAAGGTGTAACTCTCACATATGTTACTGCATGCCACACATTTTCCATCTGGCAGGCAGCCCCATTTTGGGCCCTTTGTGCCAAAGATTTTTTTTCTTGGTAGGATTTCTTCATGGTGACAGCGCACCAAAGTGTCCCGAAGATTCTTCGATCTCCTGTAGGTGATTGATGGATAACTATCAACATGTTTTGCAATTGTATTATCCAAAAGGAGAATCGACCAATGTTTTGCCAGACCTTTCCTAAATTCGTCACTTCGTGAGTTATAATCCAGAATACAACGTACCTTCAGAAGATTCTCATCCTTCTTTGTCTTGTATCTTCCTTTTCTTGATGAATGCACTCTCATATGCCTTGCATATCATTTCCTTTTTGTAACCTTGTTCCCTAAAACCGGAACACAAATCCTCAGCCTGTTTTTCAAATAAATCATCCCTAGAGCAAATGCGTCTAGCTCTTAAGAATTGTTCCTTAGGGATATTTTGAATGAGATGTCTTGGATGTTGGGATGTAGCATGTAATACTGCATTGACCGACGTCCTTTTTCGGTAGAGGTCGGTTTGAATAAAGCCTTGTTCATCAGTTTCAGTCATGATGTCCAGGAATTCAATTATCTTCTGGCTATATTTGTACGTTAGTTTAATATTCATGTTGTTATTATTTAATTCTGCCATGAATATATCAAGATCTTCCACCGACCCCTGCCAAATCAAAAGCACGTCGTCAATGTATCTGCCCCAAAAGACAACATTTTCACTGAGTCTTGTTATATCCGTTTTAAAGGTGAGTCATTCCCACAGCCCCAGGAACAAATTAGCATATGAGGGTGCACAAGACGCCCCCATTGCTGTTTCCTGGAGCTGTAGGAAAAACGCACCCTTGAAAAGGAAAAAGTTGTGGGTCAAAATAAACCTCAAAGACCTCAAAATAAACCCACATAAAGAGGCAGCCAAGCCGCTAGAATTTAGAACAAAATCACAAGCTTTAATCCCATCTTCGTGTCTGATAGACATATAAAGTGACTCGACATCACAGGTGACGAGCCAGATATCCTCTTCCATCTGAATCCCATCCAACTTCTGGAGGGCCTCAGTGGTATCTTTAATATGAGATGGAAGTACCTCCACCAGAGGTTTGAGATGGTAATCTATCAGACCACACAGTGGTTCACAAAAGTTGTTGATTCCTGATACTATAGGCCTCCCTGATGGTGTAACTGGACATTTATGGATTTTTGGGAGTAAGTAAATACTTGCCACCATTGGTTCTTTAATCCATAAGCCATTCCTTTGTTTATTAGAAAGTATGCCTTTCTCCACCGCTTCGTGTAACAAAGTATCCAATTCCTGCCGAAATTTGGAGAGAGGGTTGTAAGTCAATTTTTTATAACAGAAAGTATTTCTCAATTGTTTGAACATTTCCTTCTCGTATTGATTTTTAGGCCACAGCAACACATTACACCCTTTATCCGAGGTTCTAATAACCACATCTTTGAGACGCATGAGATCCTTTAACGCATTCCGCTCCTTTCTATCAAGATTGTCATGCTTGATAGATTATGAAATGCATTTAAGATCTCGAGAAACCAGTCTCACAAAGAGTTCAATCTCAGGATATAAAGAGATACAGGGGAATTTTTTTTTATTTAGGGAGCAGATGTTGAGGGAATTTACCTTGACTCATCACTTCTGATTCCTCTGCCAGATCTTCTAAGGCTTGAAGTGCTTCCCTTTCTGCATCGGAAGAAAAGATTGAATTTTTATCTTTTTCAAAAAAGAGTTTCTTAAAAAACAATTTTCGAGCAAAAAGTTGTATGTCTTTAAAGGCCAAAAAATGATTAAAACTAGAAGAAGGAGAAAATGACAACCCTCTCTGTAAAATAGATATTTGTTCAGGTGTGAGTATGATATCAGATAAATTAATTATCTTCAGGGTCTTCTAAGATGTAAAATCGCCAAAAGGGGATTGCTTACGTTTCCTGCCATATTGATAGCGGGTATTGTATACTGGTCTAGATTGGAAACGCTCCACGTGTGTGACGTAGAACTAGAAGCGACACTAGTTGTGTCACTCAAAGAAGTGCTTGCAGATTCAGTTTGTTCTGTCTGAGTTTTGTGGCTCCATCTGAACATTTTTTTCTGTTCTTTGTCTTGGACATTTCGTTGGAATTTTTTAGTCTTTGTGGATGAAATATGTTTTTCCCATTCATTGGAACAATCATCCATTTCCTTATTAAATAATTCCATTTCTTCAGCTGAACATTCAGCCTGAAGTTTCTTCTGAACCTCATCAATTTCACATCCCAGGCTCTCTAAAGGACCCTTTACACACTGCAGCATCGATAACGACATTTCTGTAACGTCACCAGTTTTGTGACATAATAGCGACCTCCCCAGCAACATTGCAGTGTGTGAAACGCACCAGTGACTTGGCCCCCGCTGTGAGGTTGCTGATTGCTATAAATCTTTCAGGACCATTTTTTGGTCCTTTGTTTCCCGCTGAGCAGCATGCATCGGTGTGTTTTACACCATTACAACGACTTCGTTAGCGACTTCCCTTTCAAATAGCTGATTTAACACATCCCCGGTGATCAGCTAGGTCGTTCTGCAGGTCCGCATTGCAGCTGCGTTGTTGACCAAGTCTGCCAGCTTGACAGCTCACCACCGACTCACCAGAGACTTTGTAGCGATCCCGGCCAGATTGGGATCGCTGGTGGGATTGCTAGAAAGTCTCAGTGTGTAAAGGGGCCTTAAGGTCCGACCATCCAATTCAATTAATAAGCCCATAAATGATCTAGAACAGGTTACACATGCCAATTGCCATCTGCTCTTAAAATCAACATCATTAATCGGAAAGGATGGAAAGACTTGCACACGAAGTCCTCTAGGTATTAATTCCTGAAGCAAATATTTCTCAAGAGAGACTTTGTTCCACCATAATCTCATGCGGCGGTTCAAAAGTTGTTTATATGTACGTTTCAATGCGTTTTTTTGTACTGAACCCTGTTCCTGGGGGGCACAATTCGAAAAAACATTTTTGATCTTTGCAGACCACGAAACATCTCTGCTTCTATAATCCATGTATAATTGTGGATAATCTGTAATAACAGAACCAGGATATAACACCAATGCCACAATAATTCCAAAACACTTGCTACATAATATAAACACCAAAAAATGAAAGCAAGCTAATTTACAAAATTTACTTCAAAAAATTAATTTATTAACAATGAGTATATATAAAAAATCAATCGCATGGAACCACCCAAGTGACGGATGGAATAAATTCACATGGGGGACACGGCACCTATGATGAATAGATCACACCACAATATACCAAAGCAAACAACAGAATAATATTACTGAATGTGTGGTTGGCAATAAAGTTCACAGTCTATATAATATTATTATATATGTAAAAGATGTCAGTCAGGTATAAAACTATTATATATAAAGACAGTGAAGTAAGATATGCAAACCACACAACATATTACCAATAGTAGTGTATCCAAGCAAGGTATCGGGGCAGCGCCCCCCACAATCACTGATGCGTGTTTCGCACTGACGTGAAATGCATGAAACGCGCGTCAGTGTTTGTGGGGGGTGCTGCACTGATACCTTGCTTGGATATGTTACGAACCGGCGCCGCCATAGCCGCAAGCAGCCTGCTGCAGTTCCTGTTGCGCCCAGGCGCCGGCTGCCATTCTTGTCCGTGCCTTGGGTCGTCCAGTTGGCTGTTCCTTCCACCACGTCTAAGTGTGGAGAGGCGGCTAGTGCGCATGCGTGCGCCGATTTACCCCAGCCAGAGTTTAAGCCCGGTGTTTTGCCTAGTGAGCATGCTCAGCCTGATTGTGTTATGTCTGTATTGGTCGTCAGACGATGACTGGTGAAGTGTTTGGGGCGTGGCTGCCATGAGGTCATCAATGACGTGGCGGTTCCGGATAGGTCGCATGTGACGTCACTGATGACATGGCACTCTGCTATTGGACCTTGGTGGTTCACCCTGGGTTTGGGGTGGACCCAGGTTATAAAAGGGGCTGGAGACAACATGGAGGTGCGCAGTCTTCACTTTTGCTCAGTCAGAGCACACCTCCATGTTAGAGCCTCATTGCGGCATAAGCCTATGTTGGGAAGCGGTAGGTAGGGTTAGGCGAAAGGTGCCTGTCACGCCAAGATTCGTGGCTCGGCACATCAGGGTCAGGCGCCGTGCTTCCCTCCTGCCGTTCCAGTCTTGCTATAGCAGCCCAGTGGCGTTAACTGGGCTGCGGCTGCTGTGCTTCCTGTCCGATTGTGCCCCCTACGCACACGGACAACGCACCTGCTGCGCCACCTGCCGGTTGTGCCTCCTACGCACACGGACAACGCACCTGCTGCGCCACCTGTCCGATTGTGCCCCCTACGCACACGGACAGCGTACCCCAGGACCCCTGTGGAGTTAACAGGGTGTTCCTTATCCTCCTCGGCTTCCCGGTCAACGCTACTGGTGTACCCATCTGGCCTGACGTGTCCTACACACACGTGGCAAGTCGAGAGGTGGCCAGAAACGCTAATTGGAGGACCGCTCGGCCTGACGTGTCCTACACACGTGGCCAACAGGGCGCTTTCGTGGCGGTCTTCCGGTCAACGCTACCTGGTTACCACCCGGCCTGACGTGTTTCCTGCACACGTGGTTGGTGTAGCGCTAGGTGCACCAAAACGCTAATCGGGTTGTCGTCCGGTCTGACGTGTCCCAACACACGTGACCGGTTCCCAGAGTTCCTGGGTTATCTCAAAGCCATCCAGCTCTATAGTCTCCACCTAACCCTCAGGTGCCAGCAGCTCCTTTGTCATCTGGAGCACAGTGGGCCCCGACTGGCGATTAGGATATATACCCCCTGGTCCTAATCTGCCGGTCCCCCCATAACAGGATACACTACTATTGGTAATATGTTATGTGGTTTGCATATCTTACTTCACTGTCTTTATATATAATAGTTTTATACCTGACTGACATCTTTTACATATATAATATTATATAGACTGTGAACTTTATTGCCAACCACACATTCAGTAATATTATTCTATTGTTTGCTTTGGTATATTGTGGTGTGATCTATTCACCCTAGGTGCCATGTCCCCCATGTGAATTTATTCCATCTGTCACTTGGGTGGTTCCATTCGATTGATATTTTATATATACTCATTGTTAATAAAGTAATTTTTTAAATCAATTTTGTAAATTAGCTCGCTTTCATTTTTTGGTGTTTTAATTAGAGATAGAATATCAAAAATAAATTCCAGAAAATCACATTGTATAAATTATATCAATTTATTTGCATTTTGCAGAGAGAAATAAGTATTTGATCGCTCTGGCAAATAAGACAATACTTGATGGCAAAACCCTTGTGGCAAGCACAGCAGTCAGACTTTTTTATAGTTGATGATGAGGTTTGCTCACATGTCAGGAGGAATTTTGGTCCACTCTTCTTTGCAGATCATCTCTAAATCAGCTCCCTCAATAGATTTTGTATGGGATTTAGGTCTAGAGACTGTCTAGGCCACTCCAGGACCTTGATATGCTTCTTTTTGAGCCTCTCTTTTGTTGCCTTGGCAGTATGTTTTGGGGTCATTGTCGTGCTGGAAGACCCAGTCTTGATGCAGTTTTAATACCCTGCCGGAGGGAAGTATGTTGTCACGCAGGATTTCACCTTACAATGCTCCATTCATTATTCGATTGATGTGGTGAAGTAGTCGTGTGCCCTTAGCAGAAAAACATTCCCAAAACGTAATGTTTCCACCTACATGCTTGACATTGGGAACAATGCCCTTTGGGTCATAGTCAGCCTTTATCTTCCTCCAAACAGGACGAGCTCAGTTAAGGCTCAATTTTTGTCTCATCTGATCCCAGCATCTTCTCCCAATCACTCTCAGAATCATCCAGATGTTCATTGGAAAACTTCAGACGAGCCTCCATATGTGCCTTCTTCAGCAGTGGGGCACTGCAGGATTTTAAGCCTTTATGGCGCAATGTGTTACCAATGGTTTTCTTGGTAACAGTGGTCACAGCTGCCTTGAGATCATTAACAAGCGTAGATTTAGGTTGCTCTCTCACCTTCCTCATGATCCTGGATATGACACGAGGTAAGATTTTGTATGGTGCCGGTGATTGATGTCGATTGACACTTGTTTTGTATTTCTTCCATTTTTTTACTGTTGTACAGATAGTTTTCTCCTTCTCATCCAACATCTTACTTATGGTTTTTAGCCCATTCCAGCCTTGTGCAGGTCTATGATCTTGTCCCTGACATCCTTAGAAACCTCTTTTGGTCTTGCCCATGTTGTAGAGGTTAGAGTCTGACTGATTAATTGAGTCTGTGGACAGGAATCTTTTATACAAGTGACTGTTTAAGACAGCTGTCTATAATGCAGGTAATGAGTTGAATAGGAGCGTCTAACTGATCTGTAGGAGCCAGAACTCTTAATGGTTGGTAGGGGATCAAATACTTATTTCTCTCTGCAAAATGCAAATGAATTTATATAATTTATCCTATGTGATTTTCAGGATTTTATTTTTGATATTCTATCTCTCACTTTTAAAATGACTGTTCATGTCTTTATCAGTGGGCAAACTTACAAAATCAGCAAGGGATCAAATAACTATTTCCTTCACCGTGGATGCGATGTTTTGATCACCTGTTATGGCATTTTAAAGCAATGTTCTGGTGACCAAATAATCAGAATTTTGGCATTTGGAATTCTCTTCTTTCTACGCACTTTACCATTCAGATTAATTTG
This sequence comes from Anomaloglossus baeobatrachus, assembly GCF_048569485.1. NCBI lineage: Eukaryota > Metazoa > Chordata > Amphibia > Anura > Aromobatidae > Anomaloglossus > Anomaloglossus baeobatrachus. The sequence continues at coordinate 149,569,167 of NC_134362.1, read as the reverse complement.
ATTTTCTATTTTGATAGATCGGGAATTTCTGAACTTGGCAATGCCACATATGTGTATTTATTTTTTTTATTGTTTCATTTTTTTTAATCTATGTCCTTGCAGTGGTTTTAAAATTATGTATGATAAACAAATAACTTTCACCAAAAGATGTATAGAGAATTGCTAGATTCAAGAACCCATTAGCTTACCTAAATAACATAATGATAAATGGCACTTAACAAAATAACTAATTCACAAGTGTACAAAATAGAAAAAACTTTTAAACTGTTTTTCTACTCCTAATTTGCAGTTCAATCAAACATTCACTACAAGACTAAAACTGACTTTTCCTTAGGCCGGTGTCACACTTGCGAGTGCTTTGCGTATATCTTGCCCGAGTCTTGCGTTGCATCACCCAGCATGGACTCACACTCTCCTCACAGGAGCGGGTCGGCTGCATGCATCTCTATGCAGCTGAGATGCTCCTGTCCGAAGAGTGTGTGGCCGTGATGGGTGATGCATCTCGAGACTCGTGAGAGATACATGCGAGGCACTCGCAAGTGTGACACTAGCCTTAGACACATAAATATACTGTAGCAAACTATATAGTCAAACAACTATGGCATCAAATGAGTTATTCCAATGTTTTTCAACCTTATATCAAAGGGATGAATAATTGAACAAGGGACGAAACTATAATAAAGAGGAAAAATGGTATCCATTAGAACTGGACATATTTACATCTATGAACTTGAGCAATGCATGTTATGATGTTTACTGGAGAAATTATTACATAAGCCCAGTTGTATACCAAGTGTGGTCTGTTTTTTAATAGAGGGATGTCCTTCAATACAAGACATTATTTTTTCTTCCTTATTATCAGTTAATTATCTTCTTTGTTTTCTTTGAATAAAAAATATCTACATCGTGACAGTGTTCACCTACTGTCAAAGACAAAGGCAGAACATTTCAGAAAATAATTGATATTAACCCATGTGGGAACTTTTTACCTGAACTTTTCTTTATATAAAACTGTAAAATTAAATTAAAGTCTGAGTTGCATATTTAAATAAAGGAGCTAAAATGATATATCAGGTAAAAACAGACTTCTACACTGTAAATATTATTGAGGAACCTCATACATTTTCTGCTCACTTTTTACTCACCAGAGCACACTTGGATGTTCTATCACACACTTTTTGCCAAAAGATCTGTTGCATTTCTATGTAGTTAGGCAATGGTCTTTGTAAAGATTTGAATTTGTTTGCCCATTACACTCTATTGTCCTGTTTTCTGTGAATGTATCCTTTATGCCTTATATAATCAAAGTTAATCATTGTGTCCTCTTCATGTTTAGAATCCTTGTTCTCAATTTTTCAGTCAAGTGGAGGAAAATCTTTTTAACACCATCCCAAGCTTTTATTGGTCTAGTCAAATAATGGTTTGGTATGTAGGAATTCCATGGGTTCCTACATACATTCCTTAGCCCATGACATGTCACTCAGAGTAACAATAAGAAGACAGCTACACTCTGTATTGCTAAGATATATGGAACAATGAAAATTAGAGGCATTAATTAGATAGGGACCCAACAAAAATGAGATTGCCTTGCTGCTGGCTGTTGGGCTCACATAAAACTGGCCAATTTTGTATGCTAAGTATCTCATTTTTTGCATGTTTTTTCATAGCAGTAATGCATGTTTACAGTATCTATATATATATAATTGTCTTATTCTGCTTGTCTGTCTGTCTGTCTTGCTCCAAAATTACGTCATTACAGTGGCAACCGTCGCCACAGCGCATGCGCTAAAGAGCCTGCGACCAACAGCTCAGCTAAGTGAACAGCACAAACTACAGTGTGACAGGACGACGCCCGACACCTTTCCCCGCACTCGCACACAGCCCCAACTCCCTGGTGAGTGTTGCACTCCCGGGAGCCCACTCCGGCAACCCAAGCGAGACATACCCTTGCGTTGCTGGGACCGTGTCGGGAGCCGGTGTGCGCTGGTAATCATGGTACACATCGGGTAACTAAACAAAGCGCTTTGCATAGTTACACGATTGTGTACCATGGTTACCAGCGTAACTCGGCTCTACCCCCCCTGCACTCCACCCTCCGCATATATACACTGAACACACACACACACACACACACAAATAGTCACCTGTCCCCCGCCATGCAGTCCCCGGCACTGACATCCTCAGCGCCATGGCCCCGCTCAGCTCCACCCCCCCACACTCCGCCCCTTGCATGTATACACTGAACACTGAACACACACCCCGGCACTACTGCACCCATCATCCCCGCACACACACAGGCACTACCGCTCCCTTCATCCCCGCACACATGCAGGCACTACCGCTCCTATCATCATCACTGTACACACCTTGGCACTACCGCACCCATCATCATCACTACACACACAAGCACTATTGCACTCATCATCATCCCCGCACACAACCCGGCACTACCGCACTCATCATCATCCCCGCACACACCCCAGCACTACCGCACTCATTATTATCCCCACACACACAAGAGCACTACCTGAGTGAAATCTCCGGTGACAACGCGGCTCACTTCAGTTGCTACGTGGAGCTGACACAGAGCGGTCGTGTTCTACGGCGCTCCCTGTCAGCTTCATGTAGCAGAGCTGAAAGCGTCGTGTGGATTACGTCGGACCTGGATGGGTGTTTAGGGATTAATAATGTGGTAAATGAGGGGTTTTTTTTGTCTTTTGTTCCAAATAAAGGATTTTTCGGGTGTATGTGTATATTTACTTTCAGTTACAGGTTAAACATGGGAGGTATCTCGGGGAGATGCCTGCCATGATTAACCTAGGACTTAGTGGCAGCTATAGGCTGCCATTTAACTCCTTATTATCCCGATTGCCACCGCACCAGGGCAATTCGGGATGAGCCGGGTAGAGTCCCGGCACTGTCACATCTTATGGATGCGGCAATTCCGGGTGGCTGCTGGCTGATATTGTTAGGCTGGGGGGCTCCCCATAGCATGGTGCTTCCCATCCTGACAATACCAGCCTTCAGCTGTGTTGCTTTATCTTGGCTGGTATCAAAATTGGGTGACCGCAGGTTTTTTTTTTGGCGGCTGTGATTGGTTGCAGTGAGACAGCTGTCAGTCAGCGTGGGGGTGTGTCTGACTGCAACCAATCATAAGTGCCGGTGGGTGGGGGAAGCAAGGAATATGAGATTGAATAATGAGCGGCCGGCATTTGCAAAACCAGGAGAAGCCGCCAGAGCAGTGTGACAGCTGTGCAGCGCCACGCCGGTGATCGGTGAGTATGAGAGAGGGGGAGAGAGTGGGGGGAGGGGGGAGAGGGGGTAAGATGGGGGGGAGAGAGGGGTGAGAGAGACCATGAATGATTTTAAACGATTTAGATCGTTCTGCTGGACATGCTGAGCATGCACAGTAGAACGTGATGGGATTCGTCAGCGGATTCTGCCGCCTAATGCACTGCGGCAGAATCTGCCCCATAGACAATCATTAGACACCTTGGAGGATGCTAACAGAATCCGTCAAGGTGCGATATTTTAACGACCCAAAAAATGCTACATGCAGCGTTCCCTCTGCCCAATGCTGCATCAAATTAACGACGCAGCGTCCTCCAGCATATGCAACGCAGAAACTTGCGTTACAGTGCGTTGTCAATAGAAGTCTATGGAGAATAGCGCAGTGCGTTAATGGACTGCGCAATTCTCCATAGCGGCGGATTGCGTTGAACGCAAGTGTGAAAGCACCTAAACACACACACACTCACACACACCTGGGTAGTTACCTGTACCCAGCCATGCAGTCCCCAGCACTGACGTCCTCAGCTCCATGGCCCTGCTCGGCTCCTCCCACCCCGCACTCTGCCCCCGCACACAGTACCCCACAGGATGGGGATACATGTCAGGATGGTGGCTGCACCATGATTGGGGCACATACCAGCATTGGGCCACATCACAGCATCAGCATATTTTTACTTAACTTTACACTGTTCATGCCTTTCTTTCTTTACAAGCCATTGACATCATTAAACATTACACTCTTCTATTAAAACTTTTCCTTCTGTTGTTTTTCATTTTAAAACCAATAAACAATTATAAGAATACTAAATTAAACCTAACCCATCCAGTTCATTCAATACCTTATTATTCAATCTGCTAACCTACATACACACTGTAGACTACCCGATATGTTAGAATCGGGTCAACTTCTAGTATTCCCATATTCATTGTTACACATTTTCAGTTTTTCCCTGTTCACATTAAAAAGGTAGGATGTGTCATCAGACTTTATCTTAGATTACAGTGTTATGTCTTCTGATTGAGTCGTCTTGCTCTTCAGCCTCAGGCAATTTAAGTTTTCCATTTGCAGGTTCCTGTCCGCCCATAAATTATAGGTTTTTTTAACTGAAAGAGAGGCATTAGTTTGATAGGAACCCAACGACAATAAGGTTGCCTTGCCACTGGCTGTTGGGCTCACATAAAACTGGCCAATTTTACACCTGTTCACATTTAAAAGGTAGGATGTGTCATCAGCCTTTTTCTTAGATTTCCGGTCAGAGTAATTACATCAAGGAAAACAGCTGAATGTTTGGGTGGCATGCCTTATAAATAAGTATGTGCCATATATTTTTTTAGTTTGGGATGTATGATATAAATTATTAATGCCACATAATACTAGCTATTAATTTTAATTCTTCATATATTATTAACTTATGCAACAACTGCAAAAGCAATCAAGATTTTAGGATGTAAAATATGAATGATAAAATCAAGTGATCCCAATGTGTTATTACTCCTCTATTTTTCACTTCTGAATCTGGAATATGAGATCCAGTTTTGGACCTCACATTTTAAAAAGGACATTGGAAAGATAAAGTCAATTCAAAGGCGGCAAGTAGATTATTACAAGAAATTGAAGGGTTCCAATATGATGAGAGATTAAAACGTCAAAAACGATGAATAGGGTAATATGCCATGGTATCACCAAAATTAATCGATGTTGATTGATTATTCCATGTATTTATTCTTTGTACAGGTCAAAACGTTTCAGAGATTGCAGTCTCCTTCATCAGGACTTCAAAGAAAGAACATCAACAATCTAATCTGTGTCACCTACCTGTAGCGGTCACCTCAGGGACGTTACTCCACCTTCTGGGATGCCACAGGGGCTCAACTTGATTACCGCTGGCAACAGGTATGCCAGTTTAATCTAAAATGGAATTGTGACGCCACTCACAGTTTGCGGTCAGAGTATGGGTGACCGCCACTGCAGGTTTAACGACCATCTGGGGCAGATGGAGCCTGCAGTTGGGTGGTGTGGCCTCCCGTGAGTGAGGCTGGCCCCAGGGGCTCAAGTGTGTAGGACAACAGGTCGCAGAATAACTCAGTCGCAGTCCAGAAAGTCTATCAACTTGTTTATTCACTTTCAGCTGTTTTTGTGAGGTAACCCGGGTGATGCAGAGATAAACCAGGTATCCTTTAGGCCGGTCTAAGGGTAACCATTAACTCGACTTCCTAGCATTTCTTGTTTCGGACAACCCCTGACTTAAAGTACCGTGGGGTTCATCCAGGGAAGTCACTACTGCCTTTTCTTCCCTTTCTGGCCCGTTTGCTGTCAGCGTGGACCAAGGAAGATGGCTTCAGGCTCGATCCTCCTTATGGGCCCCCTTGTTGCTGCTGAGGCTCGGACTCTGTATGGTTGGTAGGGAATCTCTAGTCCCCTCACCGGCAGGTTTAGCAGACCACTAATGGATGTTGTCTACTCTATGGACCTGTTCCCCATGCGTGCCTAGTCACCAGGAGTCTCCGTACACGACCAACTGACTCCCTCAGCATCTTTCTATCCAACTTGCTGGTGACCGTTCTCCCCCACCAACGGCTACTACACGAGCAGGGTCTAACTAGTGTGTCCATGCGACTGCATCTTTCAGCAACAACACCCCCCAACAGACTGGCTCTCTCCTCTTCTTCTCCTGACTGCCACTGCCACTTTAGCTTCCAGCTCCTTCCCAACACCCTTAGATGAGATGTGGAGGAACGCCCTTTCTTGGGTCTGCCCAAGGGTCCCCTCTAAGTGTGGGAGACCTGGTTGCTAAGTGTCTGTGCGTACACACCCTATTCAAGCCTTCAGGATTACCTGGAAGCACTGCCCCAGCATGGGTGCAGTACTCAGTGGTTCCTGACCAGGTCAGGGGCGCCACATTCCCCCTTCGTTATCATCAGCATGTCCTCGAGCTGCAAAGACAAGAAAGATTTTTAAATACAAACGTTTCCCACACAGGGGAGTCATTTACACTTCAAACATACCAGGTACTATTCCACCACCACCCACAAGTCCTGGCTCCCACCCCGCAACTCCCAGGAGGCAGGTCACCGGTCCCTTTGATGACCAGGTCTGGGCCATCTGTATCCCAGACCTTTCCTCCAATCTTCCTCTCCTGAGGAGGGTAGCGTAGGGTAGGCCCCAAAAACAGGTGTACCAGCTTCTTTGATGTCAGAGAGCAGGCCCCATAAACAGGCGTGCTCCCTGGTGGTGCAGAGCCAGGTCTCATAAACAGGCGTGCTCCCTGGTGGTGCAGAGCCAGGCCCCATAAACAGGCGTGCTCTGAGGTTGGTACCAATGAGGTAACTTTTTACAATGCGAGAGTTTGTGGCTATAGCCAGTTCATAGCCTGTGGTCCATTTTTAAAGTGCATGTAACCAGGTGATAAAAGGAAATAAATATTCAAACAGTTCACACAAACGTTTTTGTGGGCACATTTCCTTAAACGTTACTCTATCTGGTCATAGCAGACAAAATTTTTTTTATACCTTTTCAAACTAAACAGACTTCCTTCTCTCAAGATCAGGGCTCTCTGTTTCAGTGCTCTGATACCTGGAGGTTGGCTTTTGGGCGTTTTGGGCATTTGGGGCATTTTGGGCATCTGCAGCATGGGTGTCTGCAGCATGGGCGTCTGCAGCATGGGTGTTCACTGGTGGTTATGACTCTGGAGACCTGGTAGAAGCAGTGGGGATGAAGTCTGAGCTCACAAAGGTTTCCTTTGGATGTGGTACTACGTTCAAGGCAAACCAGCCTCTTTCTCCCTTGTGCCTCGTGAACTCGACTACATCCCCCACATAGAGATCATGACCAGGGTGACCCCTTTGTAGGTGGGACTGTACGTCTCGTCTGGAGACATAGATCCCTTCCTTCACTCCGGCCTCTACAATAAAACCATACCCTGTGCGGCAGTTAAATTCTTCTACTACCCCACGGTGGAGGGAACCTCTGGCCTGTTGTCTGGCCTGCCGCAGGGACTGTTTTTCCTGCAAGTCCCTGGCCTCCACTTGCTCTCTCTCTCTGGGGTGGGCTTTACAAGGGGGTGCCTGGCTCTCACTCGCCGCTGCTCTCAGCGGCCTGGTCTCCGCATCACCATCACCTGGTCATCAGCAGGTAACCAGGTCACATACATGCTGGGGTTGTATGCAACCAGGTCTTTGTCCCTGGCAGGGAGTGCTGCATCCTTCTCTGATCGTTGGGGGGACAGCAGCGCGACCTCAGGGCCTCTCTTTCTCGCAAAGGGTACTGAAACCTCTTCCGGTCGGCTGGGGATCAGCAATGATGGTTGTAAGTCCTCTTCTCCCTCCCTGGTGGAGGGTGCTGTGACCTCTTCCGGTCCTTGGGGGAACAGCAGTGAAACCTCAGGGCCTCCCTTTCTCAAAGGGTGCTGCAACCTCAACCGATCGGGCAAGGAGCAGCTCCGAGGACGAACTTTCATCAGCCAGGTATGATGAGGAGTCCCTCTCCAGTGGAGAGGGTGCTGTGACCACTTCAGGTCGGGATGGTAGCTTGGGGATCAGGTACCTCTCCACCAGGTGTGCTGGAAACTGAGCACTCAGTTTGCTCTTGAGCCGGGCCAGTTCCTTGTCAACTTTAGGTCGGAGCACAGGTGCTAATTCCCCAGTCAGCACCTGGGGCGCTGTGACTGCTTCTGGTCGGGCAACTGGGACAGAAGGTTTTGTGGCCTGGTCTGGTCTGGCCATGACAGGAGGTGTTGCGGCCTGGTCTGGTCTGGCCATGACAGGAGGTGTCGCGCCGGACGATGCACCGGGTGTTTCACAGAACATCGCATCAGGCATTGCATCAGGCATCGCATCAGGCATCGCATCGGGCATCGCATCGGCGTCTGCCGACAATGCCGGTGGGGTCAGCATACCAGGTTGGGCAGGGGCAGTGTGGAACTCACCCAGGTTTGGGCCGGAGATATCCTGCAGCAGGGTCGCTATTACCGATGACGACTCCACTTGTGCTTGGGCGGCACCTCTAGGCGGGCCTCGCTGTACCGACAACCGCAGGTTTCTAATTTCCATTATCATCTCCTTCTTCCAAGCGGCTATCTCTTGCCTGCTCAGCTCTGCCATACCGTCGTCAATTCTTCCCACATCTACCTCCAGCTCCTCTGCGGTCATTGGCCGGGTCCAACCCTGCTCTTCCTGGTCACTTTTTGCAGACGCCATCTTATCTCTGTCGTTGCTCATCAGGTTCTGGTCACGCTGCAGTCTTAGTTTCATTTATGGTTGTTCTTCTCCCTTCGGACTGGGACGTCCCCGCAGTCCAGGTACAGATCCGCCCCCAACTTCTCCTTTTGCGGGGTCAGAGCGCTCCAGGGATTCTGGGTCAGCCACACCTCTTTGTGGGTGGTTACTTTTCTTCTTCGCGGGCTGCAGAATTTAAAACCACGCGCTTTTAACAGCAACAAAATGGCGGCGGCTCAAAGTTTACGATCGGACCTCTAAGGCGCACTGTCACCTGTCCAAACAGGTCTAGTCCTTGATCCTGTTCATGACGCCAGAAAATGTGTCGCCCACCTGTAGCAGTCGCCTCAGGGACATAACTCCACCTTCTGGGACGCCACAGGGACTCCAGTTGATTACCGCTGGCAACAGGTATGTCGGTTTTATCTAAGAAGGAGTCGTGACGCCACTCACGGTTTGTGGTCAGAGTATGGGTGAGCGCCACTGCAGGTTTAACGAGCGTCTGGGGCTGATGGAGTCTGCAGTCGGGTGGTGTGGCCTCCCGTGAGTGAGGCTGGCCCCAGGGGCTCGAGTGTGTAGGACAACAGGTCGCAGAATAACTCAGTCGCAGTCCAGAAAGTCTTTCAACTTGTTTACTCATTTTCAGCTGGTTTTGTGAGGTAACCCGGGCGATGCTGAGATAAATTAGGAGGAACCAGGTATCCTTTAGACCGGTCTAAGGGTAAATGTTAACTCGACTTCCTAGCACTTCTTGTTTCGGACAACCCCTGGCTTGAAGTATCATGGGGTTCATCCAGGGAAGTCACTACTGCCTTTTCTCCCCCTTCTGGCCCATTTGCTGTCAGCGTGGACCAAGGAAGATGGCTTCAGGCTCGATCCTCCTTATGGGCCCCCTCGTTGCTGCTGAGGCTCGGACTCTGTATTGTTGGTAGGGAACCTCTATTCCCCTCAATGGCAGGTTTAGCAGACTACTAAATGGATGTCTACTCTAGGGACCTGTTCCCCGTGCGTGCCTAGTCACCAGTGTGTCCGTACATGACCAACTGACTCCTTCAGCGTCTTTCTGTGCAACTTGCTGGTGACCGTTCTCTCCCGCCAACGGCTACTACATGAGCAGGGTCTGACTAGCGTGTCTGTGCGACTGCGTCTTTCAGCAACCACACCTCCCCAACAGACTGGCTCTCTCCTCTTCTTCTCCTGACTGCCACTGCCACTTTAGCTTCCAGCTCCTCTCCAACACCCTTAGATGAGATGTGGAGGAACGCCCCCACTCGGGTCTACCCAAGGGTCCCCTCTAAGGTATGGGAGACCTGGTTGCTATCTGTCTGTGCATACACACCCTATTTCAGCCTTCAGGATTACCTGGAAGTACTGCCCCAGCATGGGTGCAGTACTCAGTTATGCCTGACCAGGTCAGGGGCGCCACAAATCCACTACAGCTCTGCTGGATTAGATTGTTGATGTTCTTTCTTTGAAGTCCTGATGAAGGAGACTGCGATCTCTGAAACTCATTGACCTAAACACAGAATAAATACATGGAATAATCAATAATAAATGTTTTGGTGAAAGCGTGGCATAATACCAGAATCCTCCTTTTTGACATTTGATCGATTCTCTTCAGGACTGCAGCTGCTTGCCTTGATACAATGTGATTACAGTAGTTGTGACTGTCACAACCTCTCTAGGTGAATGTATCTACTTACATTTGCCCTTTGCCCTGCTTGGTAAGACCCTATTGCGCTTTCTTCCACAGCCTTATCCTCTATATGGTTAAAGGTTGAATCAAAGAGAAAACACACGACCAAAAATTCAAAGTGCAAAGGTGAAATCTTTATTGACATAGGGGTAGGTGCGGGGCGGCACGTAACAAGTGGGGGCGCGGACACCAATCACTGATCAAAATATACATGTAATTATCACAGATTCCTTATGAACTGATGTTTCAGTCAATCCATAATACAATAAAATCATGTACCATCAATTATTTCGTGTATTACATGTAGATTGCACAATGATAAATATATGATGGAACCGTGAGCACCATTAACAACCAGGCAGGGCCATGTCATTATCTAATAGAGAGGAAAAATTTCCTTCACTTCCCATCCATCTGAGTCCCTGATAATAACTGGTGGGGAGGAAAATTTCCTCAAACTTCCCATCCATCGGGGTCCCTAATCAAATTAGGACAATGTCATGGCAATAAAAGAAGCAATAGCATGTCAAGAAACTCAGAGGAATAAGGCTCCAGGGCTATGTAAAGATATAGTAGACCGGTGGCACGTTTTACCTTGGAGGCAATGGTGGTCAGAGAGAGGTGTGTTTCCGCGTCCTTCCCGACGGCCGTTTCGGCTATGAAGCCTTCGTCAGCCCCCTGACGAAGGCTTCATAGCCGAAATGGCCGTCGGGAAGGACGCGGAAACACACATCTCTCTGCAGGGTAGGAGGGAGGACCAGTTATCGTGGTTCTCAGCAACAAAGTGTCGAAGGTATATAATCATAGATTGATTGGTACGCTCAACCAAACCATTGGTCTCCGGATGGTACGCCGAAGAGAGATTCAACTCAATTTGCAGAAGGCTACAAAGATCTCGCCAGAAACGGGAAGTAAATTGAGGGCCTCTATCACAAATGATACGATCTGGCATCCCGTGAAGCCTAAAGACATGCTTGAGGAATAGTTTGGCTAGTACCCTGGAAGATGGGATTCTCGATAACGGTACGAGATGAACCATCCGGGAGAAATGGTCCGTAATGACCCACACAAATCTATGTCCCTGTGAACATGGAAGATCACCCACAAAGTCCATGCCTACCACCTCCCATGGTCTATCTGGCACTGGTAAAGGATGCAAGAGCCCAGCCGGTCTCTGCCGTAATGGACGGTTGCGAGCACACGAGTAGCAGGAACCGACATATCTCTTGACGTGGCTGGCTAAGTGTGGCCACCAATACCACCTCTCCAGTAACTCTCGTGTCCACCTAATACCAAAATGCCCACCCACCTTTGAGGTGTGGGCCCATGACAGTATATCATTCTGTCGATCAGGCGGAACAAAGGTCTTGCCCGGTGGGATTTGGTCTAACGTCACAGGGGAGAGCGTATGAAAAACCCTGGAGGGAAGGATAAGACGAGGTTCGTCAATCTCTTCCTGGGTAGAAAGCATAGAGCGAGACAGGGCGTCTGCCTTGTAATTCTTACTCCCAGACAGATAGTTGATGGAGAAGTGAAAGCGGGAGAAAAACAAGGACCAGCGGGCTTGGCGAGGATTCAGACGCTGAGCGGTTTGTAAGTACGTCAGATTCTTATGGTCTGTATAGACCTGGAAAGGATGTTTCGCTCCTTCCAGCAAGTGACGCCACTCCTCCAAGGCTAATCTCAAGGCGAGCAGTTCCCTATCCCCAATGGTATAGTTTCTCTCTGCCGGTGAAAAGGTTTTCGCAAAGAAGAAACACGGCCTTTTTCTACCTGCACCGTTCTTTTGATACAAGACCGCACCAGCACCCACTGAAGAGGCATCAACCTCTAAGAGGAAGGGCTTACTCTCATCGGGTCTTTGAAGAACGGGAGCAGTTGAAAAGTGTCTTTTTACTGCCTCAAAAGCCTGAGATGTCTCAGTAGACCAGGCTTTGGGCTAGCACCTTTCTTAGTCAAGGCCACCAAAGGGGCCACCAAAGTAGAAAAATGGGGTATGAACTGCCTGTAATAATTTATGAATCCTAAGAAGCGTTGCACCGCCTTCAAGGAATGAGGTTCGGACCATTGCAGGACAGCAGAGAGCTTCGCAGGATCCATAGCAAGGCCCTCTTGTGAGATAATGTAACCCAAAAAAGGCAATGAGGACTGCTCGAATACACATTTCTCGAGTTTAGCAAACAATGAGTGCTCCCTTAAACGGGAAAGGACACGAACGACATCCTGACGATGAGTCTCCAGATCAGGAGAAAAAATCAGGATGTCGTCCAGATACACCACTACTGAGGATAACAGTAAATCCCTGAACACATCGTTTACGAAGTCCTGAAATACTGCGGGTGCATTACATAACCCAAAAGGCATGACGAGGTATTCATAGTGACCGTCTCGGGTGTTAAAAGCGGTCTTCCATTCGTCACATTTTCGAATTCGTACCAAGTTATACGCACCCCGCAGATCCAACTTCGTAAAAACTTGAGCTCCTCTCAGTCTGTCAAAGAGCTCCGAAATTAAAGGTAATGGGTATTTGTTCTTTATTGTGATTGCGTTGAGACCCCTGTAATCTATGCAGGGACGCAAATCACCCTCTTTCTTCCGAACAAAGAAAAACCCAGCTCCTGCGGGAGAGACAGACTTACGAATGAACCCCTTCTCTAAACTCTCTCTTATATAGGTCGACATGGCCTCCGACTCAGGTATCGACAGGGGGTAAACCCTGCCTTTAGGTGGAACCGAACCTGGGATAAGGTCTATGGCACAGTCATACGGCCTATGGGGTGGAAGAACCTCAGCACCCTGTTTGGAGAACACGTCAGCGAAATCCAGATAGGGTGTAGGTATGGGAGAGAGATCAGTAGATGCAACCGCAATGACCTTAGGTTGTAAGGGAAGACATCGGGACTGACATTTCGAACCCCAACTAATAATGCTGTCAGACTCCCAGTCAATGTGAGGAGCATGAGTCCGAAGCCATGGGAGACCCAGAAGGACGTCGTCTATACCCTCAGGCAAAACAAGAAAAGAAATCTCCTCTATGTGACCCTGAGACAGGGAAAGGCGCAAGGGAACTCTCCTCAATGTAATGGAGTCAGACAACATAGTTCCATTAACAACACGGACAGGAATAGGCGCCTCTAACATGATAGAGGGAATATTGTGTCCCTTTACAAATCCTGAGGACACAAAAGTCCCGTCAGCTCCGGAATCCACAAAAGCCATAATAGGCCATGTATTCTCAGATAACGAGAGCTGACCTGGGATACAACACTTAGAGGGTGCAGAAGACGTCTCTAGTAACCCCCCTCTAATGGTTACTAGACCAGGGAGTTTCCCTGACGACTAGGACACTTGTTGGCATAGTGCCCAGCCTGACGACATACGTAACATATAGGAGGACCAGACTTGCGTAATCTGGAAGACGTATGACCTAACTCCATAGGAGTGGGAGATGTTTCAGATGCTGAGGAAGATGGTAGTGGACCCTCAACAACTGGAATAGCCCGATGCTTAGGGCGTGAGGAAGAGACCTCGAGTCTACGTTCCTTATGGCGTACATCGATCCTCATTTCTACTGTGATCAAGTCCTCCAGAGAAGCAGGGACCTCACGAGTAGCAAGAACATCCTTGACATAGCCTGCCAACCCTCTCCAGAAGATAGGAATCAACACCTTCTCTGGCCAATCTAGTTCTGCCACCAGAGTTCTAAAAGCAATGGCATAAGAACTAGTGGATACCGAACCCTGAGATAGATCTAACAGTCTCAGGGCCGCATCATGGGTAACCTGCGGACCCATGAATACCGCCTTAAGAGCATCAAAAAAGTCTTGATGTCTCAGAGTAACCACATCAGAGCGCTCCCATAGGGGAGTCGCCCATTCTAAGGCTTTGTCCTGAAGTAAGGAGATGATAAAGCCTACTCTGGACCTCTCCGTAGAGAAGCGAGAAGAGTTGACCTCTAGGTGTATCTGACACTGACTAATAAAACCACGACATGATCTGGCATTGCCAGAATATCTGTTTGGCAGAGCAAGTCGAGGATCATGTGCAGATGTCACCATGGTCTGAGGTTTATCCTCTATACTCTTGAGCCGTGACTCAAGTACTTGTATGTAACGGTGTAACTGCTGATATTCTGCCATAACTGCCAGACCCTTGGCTCAGTCCTAATGTTACGGGGGGGCTGTCTGATAATAACCTAAAGGAGTATCAGACAGTCAGGGTCCACCGTGCAAAGACTCTGCTGCAGACTATGGCAGAGTGCAATACCTCTGTTAACTCACAGAAGGATATAATAAGTAAGTAAAGCAATTCCTCCCTTACTTGGAGGGTGTGTGGAATGATCTCTGTTAATAATCACAGAGACAAAGGCAATGTGTGCGAAATGGCACCTACCTAGGTCCGCTCTTCTAGTGGTGCAAAAGAGACGAACAGCAGCGTAAGCCGCACAAAGCTCCTACCTGCGTTCGCTCCACTAGTGTGCGAGGACACGAACCACTAGATATGGCACCTGCCTAGGTCCGCTCTTCTAGTGGTGCAAAAGAGACGAACAGCAGCGTAAGCCGCACAAAGCTCCTACCTCTGTTCGCTCCCCTAGTGTGCGAGGATACGAACAACTGCCAGACGCAGTATAAGGAACGTTACCCTAGCAGTAACGTCCACCTACGAGTCGAATCACAAGGTCCAGCCAGACCATGTGCCTCAGGCACCTGCCTATGTCCGCTCCCCTAAGAGGTAAGGATACGGACAGCAGCCGAAGCTGTAAGGTATAAGAACGCTACCCTGCCGGTAGCGCTCACCTAGCATAGACAGAGGAATGCCTAGAGGAACGCGCACAGAGCGTCTACTCTTATGCATGAACCAAGAGGACTGAGCGCCATGCGGCGTGTGTCAGGGTCTTATATAGACTCTGTGCCTCATCCAAGATGGAGGACACCAGAGCCAATCCGCTGCCAGAACGACAGGAGTGACGTCATGCTGGCCTATCACTGAGCAAGGCATCACAAGCACATGACCAGCGACCAATCGGCATAGAATGTGTCAGAGACATGTGACCTCGTGTCAGCGATGATGTCACCCGCACATGTGCAATGGCTCCAAGATAGGACTTAGTCTCTGGCGCTCGCACATGTGCAGTAGCAAGAAATCTGGACTTAGTCTCCAGCGCTCGCACATGTGCAGTAGCAAGAAATCTGGACATAGTCTCCAGTGCTCGCAGCAACCATAACACCCAGCCTTTTAAATCCTGCAATTGCTATTTATCACAGAATTTAGAGAGTTAGGCCTAAAGCACGTCATGAAAATCGGAGCGAGTGGAATGTGATAAAACATCGCATTCCACTCGGACCAATATTAGCCTATGTGCCAGCACCCATGAGCGATTATTTTCTCAGCCCTAATATGACCGAGAAAACAATCGCAGCATGCTGCAGGTGCAATGCAATCCTTTTTTCTCTCGCACCCATTCAAGTCTATGGGGCGAGAGAAAAATCACACTGCACTCCCAGTACACCGGTGTACCACGATTGCAGGGCGAGAATGGCAATAGCCGGCTGCGGAGGAGAGAGGGAGATAAATCTCCTCAGAGCCAGCCCACCTCCCACAACTGTGGTCCGATCGCAAGATTAAACTGCCACTGGCGATGTGGGCACTGCTCCTGGCTATGAGAGCCAGGTCTTAGCTGTCATGTAAACCAAGCTCCCAGTGGTGATCTTGCACTTACGATCACCATGGCATAGCCATAAGTAATATGTCAGGAACCCCTTCCCAACCATGATACATGGATACGTTATAGGTCTTGAATGGGGATAAGTTATGTATATTATAGAAACAGAAGACTGTCTTTAAAGGTTATACATGGAACTGGTCAGCATTTCATATACAAAAAGAACATCAAATAACTATCAGCTGCATAAATATAATTTCATAAAAGTCTTAAAATTGCATACTTCATTTAATCCTTTTTAAATAGGCAACTTTTTGGACATACTCATTTTTAACTTGTGCTTCATAATCACCTTCTGTCTGTTCTGAAATAAATTTGTATAAGATCAAAAAGCTTATGTCTCTCTTCAAAAAGATTTTTGGTCACTGTTGTCTCGCCAAACTATAGGTCTTTACCGCTTTACCCATTACAGTCTTTCTTAAAGGACTCTATCAGTACAGAATGATTGTTTAAACCAAGTACAGATGCTCAGTGCACCATGGCGGGGCTAAAAAATTAAGTTCACCTCCCTGTTACATCTCGGGGCTCTCCTCTTGCAAGGAATGAGGTGGTCCCCCATTCCTTGTCTGCCGCGAGCCCTCCTGCTCAGCAGCGCCAAAGGTCTGGGAGACTGCAGGAGTTTCCTCCTCCTAGATGCAGCAGTAGGGTGACACCTAGTGGTTTACTCCTTGTAAGGAATGGAGTGGTCTCCCATCCCTTGCCTGCCACGTGCCCTCCTGCTCGGCATCGCAGAGGGTCGGAGTGGTTGCACAGTGTGCAGAGGATAGATGCTCAGGGAAGCAGCAAGACTTCCCTTAGCTCTGCACATTGTGAAACTGAAGATCCCGCCTTTATGACCCAGAGGCAGGAGGTTGAGCATGTGCCCCACGTGACGTCTTCTGATTCGCTCACTGGTATCACACGGCCAGATAACGAGGCTGGTGATGTGCTGAATCCTGACTGGCCGGGCCAGGACGTCACAGATCATGATTGGGTCACATCCGTCTCGCGCCCGCCCTTGGCTGGAGCTACATCTCCTTAAAAACCCCTCCTGCCATCATGGCGGCGCGCGACCGTCCTTCTATGTTTGGATGTCTGGCAGCGTGCTGCCACGCCACTGTACAGACGTCATTGTATTTTTCAGGTCTCGCCCCTGCCTTGCTGCTCCGGCAGTATTCCGTTGAACAGGCTGTGTTCCTGTCCCAGGTGAGCTCCTTGAATCTCTGTCGGACTCACCTGGTTTCTGAAGCACACATGCGTGGGCACCTCTGTGCTACCCTCGTGCCATATCCTGTGACTCCCGCTGGCACACGTGCGTAGGCACCTCTGTGCGTCCCCGTGCAACAGGTACACCGAGTTGTGAGCCCCGTGCCATACAACCCTCACGGGTTAGGGCGGACAGGTGTACGCAGATCGTCTGTGACATTCCAGACGATCGCTAGCAGCAACCCGCTCACTCTTCTCCCACCATAGCAGCGGTCCCTTACACTGCACAGTGGACCTTGACCGGCGGAAGCTGTCCATATACCATCTTGGCACGCTTCCCCGGGTCCCCCTCGTAACACCTCCCCACCTGCTTGTTTTCTATCTCTGCCCTTCTCTGGGTTTATGAAGCCAAATTTGTCAATGAAAGAAGAAGAAGGGGTGGAGATAGACAGAAAACAAGCAGGTAAGAAGGTGCATATAAATGCCTAGCCCCGCCATGATGCACCAAGCTCCTGTTCTTGGTTTGAATACTATGTGCTGACAGCACATCTAGTTAACTATTTACATATTTTTTCACATTCATGTCCATATTGCAGCTCTAAATTTGTTTATCCATATTCTTGCCCTTTGAGTAGTCAGTATGATATTGACTTTACTCCCAGCGCATTTGATTAAATGGATAATTTTCTTACATTCCCCTTGTCTAATACCTTTGAATCAGGATTTTATCACAATGCATAGGATGGCAGATATTATCATTCTTCATAATAGAAACACAAATTTGGCACTCAAGGCATAAAAAAGTTCCATGCTTGGAATATCTAAAAAAGCCTATCTTGAATTTTCTTTGATGAAATATACACCTTTATTAGCTGATTGGCTGTATCTAGGTGGTTGTCGCAAGGTTATACCAAACTTTGGTTCTCTCTTTAAAGAGATGTTTCCTTTCAGATAATGTTCTTCTCCAGCTGCAATTTATTAAAATATAAGAAACCATGCTGTAGTCACCTTCCCTGTGTCTTTCTGCCACCAACTCTGGTGTCTGGCATTGGCTGCAGTGTTGTTATCATGTCAATAGTGCGGCAGCCAATCAATGAGCTCAGTGACTCTGAAGGGGGCATTGTGTATGCAGGCAAAATGGTTGAGATCACTGAATTTTTCCTGCACTGTCGGGGTGACGTCAGTGCTGCAGCTAATGGCGGAGACTTGGAGCAGTGGTGGAAACTCACCAATGGACCCGGAGAAGTTGAGTATTCCAGTGTAATGCAATTTGTGTCATGTCTCCACCAGTCTCCTGCAAGTTCTGCTGCGATCACAAGACGCCGCCGTATTTCTGCCGTGGACAGTGCTGGTGATGGGGGAGGAGTCAGTACCAATGGGTCTGGTGGGTGTAGGCTCTGCCCATCCACTTAGCTGGCCTTCACTAGGACCTGCAGTACCACAGGTTGACTGTGGTGGCATGTGGCTTCCAGCAGAAGTTACCATCTTTTCAACCAGGGCCAATGGAAATGCACCACACTTGTCTTATTCCTTCTCCAGTCTGCTGGTCATCACCAGATATAGTCTAGGTATTACTGCTTCTCTCTGGTTCACACCCTGCCCTGTATTATTGATCCCTGTGTTTTGACCCCTGCCTGCTCTCTGACGACTCTCTTGCCTGTCGTTTTTATACTTCGCTGCCATCTCCAGTTTGACCTTAGCCTGATTTCCTGACTACGCTCTGGTTTTGACCCTGCCTGATGACTACTATTCTCTGGATTGCAGCCTTCAATAGGCAGCAACCACCTGGACCCTGTAGTAATTCTAGATCCCTGTACAGGGGTTAAAGAGTTTCAAGGTTCTTGGGATCCTGGGTGGGTGGCTAGCCCCTAGTCTGTCGGTGACAGCCATCCTGAGTCTGTGATCCAGGGCAGATGTCCCATTTTGTTGTATAATCACAATCTGCAGTAGGGACAGAACATTGACTATAAAAAGAGCAACCCCTTTTGGTAAATACCAATACAGTGGAACCTTGGATTAAAAGCATAATTTGTTCCCGGAGTGTGCTCTTAAACCAAGTTACTCTTATATCAAAGCAAATAATTGAAACACAGACAATTCGTTCCACAACCCAAAAATATTTACAGTATTTATACAAACTTATTACAGTAATACAAAATAATGTACTGTGTTCATATAAAATTATTACATTACTGTAATACAAAATACTGTACAGTAAAAAACATGTAAAACAAATTAAACTACACATTAGCTTACAATACAATTTGTTGGTGTGCGAGAGGTACAGTATGAGCAATGGGCTGTACTGGTTAGCAGAAAGAAAGTACAATGCAAAATAATAGACATGCTATATAGTATATACTGTACTGTGCAGTGGTATACTGTATACAGTAAACAGTACATATGGACAGAAAGTTACCTACAGAGTAGGTCAGAACGTTGTGAAAGGATGGAACCGGAAGTGTCCACGGTGGGAATTTGCTCTTATTATAAATCATTGCTCTTAAACCAAGTTTTGTTGTATAATCACAATCTGCAGTAGGGACAGAACATTGACTATAAAAAGAGCAACCCCTTTTGGTAAATACCAATACAGTGGAACCTTGGATTAAAAGCATAATTTGTTCCCGGAGTGTGCTCTTAAACCAAGTTACTCTTATATCAAAGCAAATAATTGAAACACAGACAATTCGTTCCACAACCCAAAAATATTTACAGTATTTATACAAACTTATTACAGTAATACAAAATAATGTACTGTGTTCATATAAAATTATTACATTACTGTAATACAAAATACTGTACAGTAAAAAACATGTAAAACAAATTAAACTACACATTAGCTTACAATACAATTTGTTGGTGTGCGAGAGGTACAGTATGAGCAATGGGCTGTACTGGTTAGCAGAAAGAAAGTACAATGCAAAATAATAGACATGCTATATAGTATATACTGTACTGTGCAGTGGTATACTGTATACAGTAAACAGTACATATGGACAGAAAGTTACCTACAGAGTAGGTCAGAACGTGGTGAAAGGATGGAACCGGAAGTGTCCACGGTGGAAATTTGCTCTTATTATAAATCATTGCTCTTAAACCAAGTTACAATTTTTTTAAAAGCTTTGCTTGTCTTGCAAAACTCTCTCAAACCAAGTTACTCTTAAACCAAGGTTCCACTGTATTTTAATGTTTTTCTGATCAGATTTTAATGGTATTGAAACGAAGAGATAAATAATACCCTTTGTTCCTTGATCACTATGCTTTTCTTTCTTCAACGCTAATCCGATCCCGTTTTATTCTCCCAGCTTCAGCACCTACTCTAATTCACCTTTTGTATATTTTTTTCCCAAACTTTTCAATCATTTTTTTCATATATTTATGACATTCCTCATCATTACTACAAATTCAACATGCCTCCATAAATTGACTTTATGGCATACCAGTAAATGATGGAGAATAAAAACGGTCACATTTCAAGAGATTACTTTTATGTGTCTTAATAATATAGTGTGATATTGGAAGAAACTACTGGAACAGGTTAGATAGAGAGCCACAACAGATTTTTTTATACATTACACTGGAACATTTTTTCCCTTGCAAAAAGGAGAAGACAATATATATTTTGCTACCTCATATTTTAAAACCTGTCAAATTCCAAATTGCAATAGAAAGAGGAATATGGCCAGGCTGTGTACAATGCATGTAACTAAAGGTCTTGACATTTTTTAATCTTTTCAGCCACATGGTACTGCCACTCTCTGTGTGTAAAACAGATTAACAGATGATCCTAAAATAACCAAGAATTCAAATCTCAGAAGAGAGATAAGCTAAATTTGAATGAGAATGTGACTTTGGCGCCTCAGAGCTGGGTAATCATAAGGTCTAAATTTTCTTGCAAAGATTAAATGTACAATAAGTATAAAACCTTTAAACAGTTTAACGCCGCATAAAATTGGTTTCTAAAAGTAGTGGTCAGTTGCAAATCATGGGATCTCATTCAAAAGTCTAAATTTGCCCCCGCAATACAAATGTCCACACATTTATAAAGGCCCAAAGTGATAAAGGGGATATCAGAGTAGTCAGGAATATAGCCAGGAATTAGACTCAGGTATCTCCACCATCAGGAGTAACATTGAGGTTAAGGACCATAGAACCCCTGTCCCCAGCTATTTTAACAGTAACCTATTGATAGATGCCCTGACAAAGTGTGATGCCCCCACACAGTTTTATGTTCATGCATCAGTTAAATGCCCCACATATCCCCCAGACACATACAGATGCCTGCACAGAGACCCTCAACACAGTAAGATGCCTCAACAATGACCCCCCCACAATATGGTTCTCCAAATTCACACCAAATATGGTATGATTATCCAAGTTACCATTTCCACAGTATGATGCCACACAGCCCCCCCAATACGGTATGATCTACACAGCCCCTCACACAGTATTAGGCCTCTACAGCACAATCACATATTATGATGCCCAAGAGAACCTATACAGACATTAAAGTGCTTCAACAGGGACCTCCAAAACAATTGAATGCCCCCAGAATGACTACATACAAATTATGATGTCCCAAATATTATAACAGTCACCATATACCTCCACAGCATGATCCCCTTTCAAGACCCCACACAAAATTATGCTGCCACATAGTACAATTCCCCACTCAGTCCTACCAACAAAGTTTAATCATGGGTGCCCTGTAGTTCCTCATCATTGGTTTGAAGTCCCAACAGCTCTACAAGAAGTATGCTGGCCCCCACAGCAACAGCATGATTTTTACCTCAGTCCCTCACACACTTTGCTGGTCTTTACCACATAGTATGATGGATTTCACAGCCTGTACACATAGTATTGGCTATCCTATATATAAATTTGACTTGCAACTATTTAGCATATGCTTAGTTATGCAGATTCTTGTCATGTAACTTCTGTTTTGTTCCTAAAAGTCTAAATTGTCATTTCATTATTTTGTTAGCATTTTCAAAATCCATCTTTGGCATTCAACAATGCCTGAATCCATCTTGGCATGCTCTAGATCAGATTCGAGCATCTGTTGCCTGAAATCTGATCCCAGACTCTACATCTTCCTAATGTTGGAGCATATTAGTCAACTTATTTGAGTATGTGTACAGCTTTTTGTTCAACTTTACCCACAAGTGCTCAAATGGGTTGAGATCTTGGGACTGTTGGGGCCAGTCCAGCAATTTTACTTCATTGTCATTCAATAATTTCTTTGTCAATCTCAACATATGGTTCGAGTCATTGTCTTTCTGGAACACTGTCACACTTAGTATGGGGGGAATAGCAGACAAACAGCAAAAGGGGAAGAGGGCAACCCTGTATCTAGTTAAGTAGGAAGATGGTCAGCCTTGGTAAAACCTACCGCTGTCCTCTGGATCCTTTGATGTCCTCAGGTAGGTTCTTCTCCTATATGCCGATCAAAATACCTAGGTCTTAGCTGACCCTGAAATAGGCCCTAGGTAGTGCCTGGTTGGGATGAGCACTAGTAAACTTCAATCTGGATAGCATAGGAGTAAACTTTATCTGTGGCAAGAAACCATGGGGAAATGCAGATGTATATATAGACACAGAAAGTGGGGACAAGGATTTGCAGCTGAACTGCCAAGATATCCACAGGATCCAAAAGGAAAAGAGTTAACCCTAACAGGGAAGACACATAGAACTAAATTCACACCAAGGAAGAAAACATGGAATATCAAGGAACAGCTTACACAACTAAATGCAGTGATATTCTGCAGTCAGACACCACCGATAACAAACACTATTGCGTCCTTTTCATAGCTATAGTAATCAAATCTACAAACTAATTCTCTTTGTAGAATAATGGTGAGACCACCTTTATTCCTGGCAAAAATCTAAAGGATTTGACTATGAAACAACCCATTATCATCAAGTTTCCTCCACTAAAGATAATAGTTCTTTCAATTTCTTGTTCAGAGCATAGTCTAGTACTTTCATCTTCAAATCACCGGTTTCCAATCTTCTACTGTCCACTTTTCATCCTTTTTTGCAAACACGAGCCACTGCTTCTTATTGTGATGTTGAATGTGAGGCTTCTTCACCTTTTTTTCAGCCATCATTTTCAGACTTGTGTAATGTGCATAGCAAGGGGCTTGCATAGACGTCTGTGATCTCACTACTGCGCAGCATACGAGCCATCTCCACTGCCGTTTGTTATGTCACAACTCATGTCACATGATGCAGTTTGGAAATTTCCTTGGCCAAGAGACTGCTATCGATGAGCTGGGCAATGCTCTTCCTCTATTCTAGAGAAGTCTTATTTATGGTTTAATTCTAACCAGTAACGTGTTGCTTTGGGATCAACCTAATAACACACTGACCTATTATGAAGTGTGAATAAAGGGTGTAACTTGTAGAACACAGGAAAAAAAAGATTTTTCCAATACCAGGAGCAAAACAGTAGCAATGCAGTGACATGACAAGAATATACATAACTAATCATATGCTAAATTATTGAAAGTCAAATATATGTATGAGATGACCAAGATGATTGCATATAAAATAAAGGTAGCCTCACGTTAAAGGCTCCAGTGGAAAGTGAGGCATGGAGCCTCAAAGTCAAAAGTTCAAACATTGTTATCCTTTTGCTCATCAAAGAAAACAATGCAGTATGATGTCAAAATAAAAAAAAAAAATCCTCACGTAGCTTAAATCCTTTGATGTTGTGCTCTGGTCTTTGCAGCATGTGGATTGAGCATCCAAGCATTAGACCCGATCTAGTGATGTCATCTCACCTGCTGCACTGAAACTCTAACACATGGCTCCCTGTTCCCCAATTGATGTAAAGTATTTCTGCATCCTGAGGATAGAGAACATTAAAATCGAGATGCTGGGGGGAGAGAAGTGACATTCGACACCAAGTCTCTCTGAATCACATTACCCATACTGGCTGTCTTGTCTTCCACTATTAGCAGTAGGCCATTATTTACATGGCAACATACAAGAATATTTTTTAGATATTATGCAAACTTGTAAGTCGTTAAGTTATATAAATAAATTAAAAGGGTTGTATTAAACAATTGGTATTTTAAGTAAATTAAAAAATATTAAATATTCCAATATTACCTCTATTTCAATTTCTCAATCTTTTCAAGATTTATATTGGAAATCGTTTAGTATTATTTACTGTTGGATAAGAATCAGCTCATGGGCCAAGGCTGGACATACAGGTCCTCGGCTTTTGATGAACACTGTAGTTAATTGAACTGGGATATTTTGGTTCGTCAGTTAACAAAACCTAATATTAAACCATTCCTGACATATGACTTACTGGTACGTCATATGTTGTGTCTCTATGTATAGAGCAGGCTCATGAGCTGAGCTGCAGAATACTCAACAAGTAGTTTTTAATATTCAGCCAACATACAGTATCCTGGTATCAAGAACACCAGAGCGTGCTATGATCACTATTTTTTCAAACATTTAAAATCTGCTATCAATCACTGAGAAAAACATTTAAATTGCTATAGCATGGTGCCCATTGATAAAGGCTCCCATGGCTGCCATTGTTGTCTTCCTCTGTGGCCTAGACTCTGTGTAGGCTTAATAAGGGAACATTAGTCTGTCTATATGTAGAAAAACAGTTGTGTTGCAGTATGCGCTGAAGAATAAGCATTCAGACAATTGTAGGTTCCAGTCCCCTAGAGGAGCTAAAAAATTAGGTAAAAAAAATGTAAAAAGTTTTTTCAAATATAAGAAAATTAAATTTCGAATCACCTTCTTTTCCCACTTTAATATTAAAGAATATATATATATATATTTGGTAAATATTTAAGAAAATAAAATTTCGAATCACCTCCTTTTCCCACTTTAATAATAAAGAAATGTAAAGAAAAAATAAAATAAATATATTTAGTAAATATTTCAGAAAATAAAATTTTGGATCACCTCGTTTTCCCACCTTAATAATAAATAAATGTAAAGGAAAAATTAAATACATATATTTAGTAAATATTTCAGAAAATAAAATTTCAAATCAGCTCCTTTTCCCAATTTAATATTAAAGAAATGTAATAAAAAAATTAAATAAATATATTTAGTACATTTTTAAGAAAATAAAATTCGAAATCACCTCCTTTTCCCACAAAATTAAATAAAAAACTTAGTAAATATTTGAGAAAATAAAATTTCAAATCACCTTTTTTTCCCACTTTAATAATAAAGAAATATAAAGAAAAAATGAAGTAAACATAATTAGTAAATATTTAAGAAAATAAAATTTCAAATATCCTTTTCCCACCTTAATATTAAATAAATGTAAAGAAAAAAAATATGTTTGGTAAATATTTACGTAAATAAAATTTTGAATCACCTCCTCTTCCTACCTTAATAATAAAGAAATGTAAAGAAAAAAATAAATAAATATAATTTTATTTAGTAAATATTTAGGAAAATGAAATTTCTAATCACCTCCTTTTCCCACTTTAATTATAAAGAAATGTAAAGAAAAAACATAAATAAGTATATTTAGTAATTATTTAAGAAAATAAAATTTTGAATCACCTCCTTTTCCCACCTTAATAATAAAAAAAGTAAAGAAAAAAATTAAATAAATATATTTAGTAAATATTTAAGAAAATAAAATTTCTAAACATCTTTTTTCCACTTTAATAATAAAGAAATGTAAAGAAAAAAATAAATATATTTTGTAAATATTTAAGAAAATGAAATTTTGAATCACCTCTATTTCTCATTTTAATAGTAAAGAAATGTAAAGAAAATATTAAAGAAATATATTTGGTATTCACATCAGTAAAGGTCTGATCTATACATTTTTATAAAAAAAATTAACACTTACTATAAACAAGAAAAATAAACCAAAATGAATAAAAAAGAATGCAATAAAAAAAAGCAAAACAATGTATGTGCTCAAAATTGGTATAAAAAGGTCATGCAGGAAATAATCCTTTATACAGCTCCATTGATAGAAAATAAAAAAAGTTACAAGTCAGAAAATGGCGACACAAACCTGTTTTGGATTGCTTTTTTAACTTATCACTGAGTTTTAAAAAATAAACTGTACTTGTTTGTGATTGCCTTAATCAATTTCTCCTGGAGAATAATATTTTTTTGATAATTTCGCCGTACTTTGATTTTTTTCCTTTTAACAGTATGTTGTATAGTAAAATAATGGTGTAATTTTATAAACAACTTGTCCTGCAAAATAAAGACGCACTCATGTCTCTATATAAATAAAAATGAAATAAAATTGTTATGACTCTCAGAAAAAGGAGATAAAAAAGCAAAAATGAAGCACAAAAATAAAAAAATTGCCTGGTTGGGAAGCTTAGTTGGCAACTCACATTAGCTGAAAGAGTGTTGATGGTTGAACAAGAGATGAAGAAACATTCATCTGATGAATGATTGTTTGCTAAATCATCCTTACATATTTTAGTCCATATTGGCTATTACAGTCATAACCACCAGACGATGGAAGAATTATCTTTCTGGGAAGTTTTTGGAAGCGAAATTGGACCTAAAAATGTAAACAAAGTAAACTTTTATTCAGATGTTTGCTGTCAATACTTCACCAAAACAATCTATTAGAATTTCATGAAATGAACAAAGTTATATATCTGTTTTGATTACTTTTGGAATAATGTGTGTGTCTAGTTTTAGAAAAGGGTTCTATAAAATGTCTTTTTCCCAACAGTCCTGATAATTTAGTAAAATACAAACAAATCTAATGTTAGCTAATGTTTCATTTTGTACATAAGTGCAATCCCAATTTTAGTTAGATACATATGGTTCTTATGCCATCAATTTTCCATTTCTTTATACTTTGTGTGGAGATGACATTATTACATGACTGTGATACTTGGCAAATAACACCCGGTATATAAAGATAAATGTCGCTAACATTTTTCCTTATTGTCTGGCACAAGCTGAAACAATGTAGTTACCATATTTTAACACTTAAAGAGGTGGTTCACCCATATTTTTTATTGTCTAGATCGATATTATATTGAGAAACAATGTTTCTCTCAAATACCTTGTGTTGGCAATAGTGCCTGTGAGAGGCGCTATTGCAGACCGCTGTACCCCGCACCGGTGATGTCACGTCAAGTTCCGCACATGTCACATCCCTGCGGCCGGCTGCAGTCTTCTTTCTTGACTGACTGAGCTGTGGGTGATGTTTCACCACTTGTCACAGCGCAGCGTGTCTCCTGCTTGCAGCTTTCTGCTGTGAGGGACGAGGGACGAGGGAGAAGATGGGCTGTGACGAGCGGTGCAACACCGCCCACAGCTCAGTGAGTCAGGAAGACTGCAGCCAGCCGCAGGGATGTGACATGTGCAGAACTTGACGTGACGTACCGGAGAGGGGAACCGTGGTCTGCAATAGCGCCTCTCACAGGCACTATTGCCAACATAAGGTAATTGAGAGAAACATTGTTTCTCAATATAATATCGATATTTTTTATAGAAAATAAAAAATATGGGTGAACCACCCTTTTAATACAAGGAGCACAAAGCTTTAATAACTTTAATAAACATGCTGCTTAACCCCTTCACTGCTCAGTGGTTTTAAGTTTTTTGTCTTTGTTTTTCCGCCCCTTCTTCCCAGAGTCATAACTCTTGTATTTTTCTTTCAATATAGCCATATGAGGGCTTGTTTTTTTGGGTCAAGTTGTACTTTTAAAGGACACTATTCATTCTGCCACATATTGTACTGGAAAATGGTAAAAAACAAATTCAAAGTGTGGTGAAATTGCAAAAAAATTAGTGCAATTCCACAACGTTTTTTTTTTAAAGTTTATTTACCATGTTCACTATATGGTAAAACCGACCTGGCAGTATGATCTGCCAGGTCAGTATGAGTTCATTGATGCCAAACATTTATTGTTTTTCTTTTAAATTTAAGTGGTGAAAAAAAAGTCTGAAGTTTTCTTTTGAAAAAAAAAAAAAAAAGCTGCCATCTTCCGAGACCCATATGTTCTCATTTTTGGGGATCTGGGGCTATGTGATGGACTACTTTTTGCGTCCTGAGCTGACATTTTTAATTGTTATTTTGTTGTAGATGTAATGTTTTGATCGTCTTTTGTTGCATTTTATTACAATGTTGCGAAGACCAAAAAAAAAAACATATTTGTGGTGTTTTGATTTTTTTCTCATTACGTCCTTGACTGATCAGATCAGTTTATGTTATAATTTGATAGATTGGGCATTTCTCAACTCAGCAATACCAAATATCTGATTTTTTTTCTTTTATTTTCAATGGGGCAAAAAGGGAGTGGCTTGAACTTCTGTGTTTTTTTATATATTTTTTTTAAACATTTTTTCACTTTTTATTGTTTTTACTAGTCCTCTTAGGGGACTTGAAGCTATGATCTTCCAATCGCTTGTGCTGTACAGAGCAGGGCATCAGCACCGCTTTGTACTGCATAAATGCTGATCTCCTTTGAATGCCAGCGCTCAGCTAGCGTTCAGTGTAGGTACATCACGACAGACACAAAGGTCATCAGCTGACCCCTGGCTGTAATGAGAATCCATTGCTGCTCCCTGATCACGTCATGGGGCCACCGATGGGAGTGGGGAGTGAGGCGATCCCCGCCGGTGGGTATTAAATCTTGCTGTCAGAGATTGACACTGGCATTTAACTAGTTAAATGCGCAGTTGGATCTCTGATGCAGCCTCGCCTTTTAGAGGGACATGTTGGATGATCAAATCAGCTGAAATACTGTATGCAGAGAAATATGCGGGCTCACCACTCGAACTCGCATCAAAGGCAGGGCTGCAACCTTTGATGTACCAGTACATTCAAGGTTATGAAGATGTTAAGAACAAATATGTGGAAGCTGCTTTCATTCTATTTCTATCAACATTATCATATGATAGCTTTATTTTGCAGGCTGAGTTGTAGTTTTGAACAACACCATTAACTTTAAGATATAAAGCACTGAAAAGGAGGATCAAAATTCAGAGAAAGGTAAAATGTTGAAAAGCACACAATTCAGCAAATGTTTTGTGAGTTTCCAAAGTAGATGATAAAAATAAACCTGACAATATGATTGTTCAGGCCAGTAAAATTACAGAGATAATGTAACTATAGACTTTATTTTACCACTTAACTAAAGATGAGCCACCCCTCTAGCATTCAAGTTCGGTTCGGTTCATCGAACGGAGGCTCCGCTCAATGATCGTTCGACGAACCAATTCGAACCCCTTTGAAAACAATGGGAGGCAAACACATAAAAACACATTATACATGTACACATACAGTTAATAAACATTGCCATTAAACTTACAGGTCCCTGCGACACGTCCTGCACTCTGTCTCACGCCGCTTTTCCTTCCGATAATCGCTGCGTCCTCCCGGTCACCAGCACTGATGATAGGACCTATCGTGACGTCAAAATAGCATGTGACCAGTCATGTGTCTATTATCTCATTGGCTACAGACTGGTCACATGGCTAGACGTTATGCTAGGTCCTGTCAGTGCATCTCTCCAGTACGTGGTGCTCGTTTGAGCATGTCCGTAAACCGGCGAGATGCTCTGGCACATGGTCGGCTTCCCCTTTTCTCCATGTCGGCGCTCTTTACAGAGTCAGCCACATGCAGGGACTAGATGCCACAGCTGGTGAATAGCGGCAGCGGGAATCATGTGATCAGAGCACCATTGCTATGGTAACCCGCCTGTCAGCGGTGACGTCACCGCTTACAGCCCGCAGCCTCTGCTCACTCACTGAGTGATTAGACTGCACGGGAGCAGCAGCGTTCTTCCTCCCATGCAGTACTGTCTGATGTAGCAGAACTGCATGGGTTGAAGGAGAAAGAAGACAGAAGACCATGATCGTGGAGGGATGACAGGGAGTAATAAACATGGAGTCTCTAAGTGTGTCTGTGTATTTATTTCTATTAAAGTATTTTTTCTCTGTGTGGTGTCTTTTTTTTTAACCCTTTATTGGAGATTCTTAATGGCCGGGTCAAACTTGCCTGACATTAAGAATCTCTGGTTTAATACTAGCTAGTAAAACAAAGCTAGTATTAACTCATTATTACCCAACAAGCCACCCGGCTTGAGGGCTGCTGGAAGAGTTGGATACAGCGCCAGATGATGGCGCTTCTATGAAAGCGCCATTTTCTGGGGCAGCTGCGGACTGCAATTTGCAACAGAGGGGCCCAGAAACCTCGGGCCAACCTGTGCTGTGGATTCCAATCCCCAGCTGCCTAGTTGTACCTGGCTGGACACAAAAATGGGGCAAAGCCCATTTTGTTTTTTTTTTGTTTTTTAATTATTTTATGAAGACTGTGTGATCAGGTGAGAAATCTGACCCAGATGGTTCTGGCTCTGGCCAGGAGCACCAGAGACTAGAAACATTGGCGTTCCAGTGCTGTTATTTAGAGCAATAAGTGCCTCCCATAACCCTCCTTTGTATGCTGTAGCTTTGACACCTGTATCTTCTGATGTGCCTTTGAAAGAAGACCAGAAAGACCAGTTTAGTGTTATGCTGCTGCCGCTGGTTTGTGCTCCACTCTATGTCAGTCTGTGGAGGATGCCTGGCGTGTTTCATTTTATTAAATTCCTTAACCTATTTAAGGGCCACTACAAGTCATACCTGGGTCCTGGTATTCACTCTGATTGACTATGGAGACTCACATTGTTTGTGGCCTGAGGGACTGAGCTGAAGTTTGTTTGCTTCTCTGCTTCAAGGCTGTTCTGAATGCTGGAGTTGTTTCTGCAATCTGCCCCAGGACTTGGACCTTCTGTTTTCCTGGTTGTCTGACTTCCGTGCCACTCCAGTGTGTCTACTGCCTGTTATCCTGACAGCTTTCTCCAGTCTTCTTTGCTACCAGTTTGACAGTGGTCTATTCCATCCTGTGACCACTCTCCGTTCAGCTGTAAATTCCACTTCCTGTTCAGCCAGCAGTCTTCTGCCCGCTTGCCACCCATCTGCTAGCAATCTCAAGAAACTTTCATTTGTCCACATCATTTTGTACCTGTGCTATCAGTCTGCCAGCAACCTGGTTTACAATTCTCTGTATCCCTACTCAAGCTTTTCAGGTAATTTGTCTGTTTTTGTTCAGTAACCCTGTTACCTGTCAGTTTTTTGTCAGTGTGTTCCTGAAATTTATTAAATTATCATTTTTTGCACCTTACCTTCTGTGTTCAGTTGCCCCACCTGGCGTCTACACAGGCACTAGCGTATCCACCCGGACTAGTGGGCTCAATGGATCCATCACCACCGCATGGGCTGTCCCACATAACATATAGGGTGTTCAGGGAGAACTACATCAGGGAATGAGTCACAGCAGGTGGGAATAATCATGTCCCCAAACTGCAAGTGGGTCTTTAGACTTGGGCATTTTTTTGCCCCCACAAGCCCCAGAAAGGTCATCTTTTGACACCTATTTATATGCCTTAGTATGACAAACGTGACAGAATTCATGTTGCAAAGGCAAAGATCATGAACCTGACACAGGGGGCTCACCGCAGAGGACTGTAGTACCGAGTTCAGGCAGTGGTCCATGGAGGTTCTGTGGAATGATGCGGCTCTCAGATGTCAGCTTTACTGTGGTCTTTTGTATACACGTTTCACTAACTGCTTCTTTGGAAGGCAGCCTTCACCTGCCTCCCAAAGAAGCAGTTAGTGAAACGCGTCGAGGAGTGGTGGCTGCGGGCACACCGCTATTCCATCTGTCAGGTCTGTGTATTTTTACTTTTGCCTTCTATGTTATTTTCTGGTTTGGATCAATACATGAACTTACTTGTTTACTAGCAGAGTGGATGAGCTTGTTTTGAGGTTGGATGTTGCTGCTACTGTACCATTCAGGTAGTATACTGTTGATTTATTGCAGTGGTTGTGTCCCACTCACAAGCTCTTCCTGGCTTATATTTAATTAGAAAAATTCTGCCACTGAAAGGAATTTGCAAACTCCAGTTGTAGTGATGAGCCTCCTGCTTACTACTTAATAGGATGGGATTTCCTTTGAATATCTTGATATTGGCCAGCATAGGCCCTGTTATACACTGGTGTCTTTAGGCAGGATCCATATGTGGGTACCCTGGGTATATCCCATGACCATTTGTACGAGGCTCATGGCTGATCCTAATCTGTTATTAATATTGACTAGGTGGTTGGCAGCATAATTGTATGTGGTTACTTTTTCCATTTGACCTGTACCGATGGTTTCGGTGTGCTTGCACCTACCCCTCCCCTGTTAGGAGGGACTCATTTTTGTTTTCACTGCCCTACTTTGCTTTTGGTAAATTGTCATTCATTTTAATTGTATCAATAAAAAAAATTTGTTTTATGACGCTATGGCATTCCAGTAATTTTTTGAGGGAGTTACTTAGTGGTTATATGTATATGATGCTGTCAAATGGATGGTAAGATGTGGTATATGTGGTTTATTACACATCCACATCATGTGGAAAATGCCGACACTTTCTCCATTACATCTAGGACAGTCGGAGTTACTCCTCAATCTCATTTTACACATAATTAGCGGGGATCTATATGCCCTATGCACCACGTAGAGGTGGGATAATCTTGCTGGTTCACTCATTGATAATTTTGGTATGTATTCCAAAACAATATCCCATACCTCATCAGTAATCCCGTCTATCTCTGCCTCCCATTTAGGGGCACTTTGCACACTGCGACATTGCATGCCGGTGCTGCGATGCCGAGTGCGATAGTCCCCGCCCCCGTCGCAGCAGCGATATGTGGTGATAGCTGGCGTAGCGAAAATTATCGCTACGCCAGCTTCACACACACACTCACCTGCCGTGCAATGTCCCTGTGGCCGGCGACCCGCCTCCTTGTTAAGGGGGCGGGTCGTGCGACGTCACTGCGACGTCACACGGCAGGCGGCCAATCGGAGCGGAGGGGCGGAGATGAGCAGGATGTAAGCATCCTGCCCACCTCCTTCCTTCCGCATAACCTACAGAAGCTGCGGTGACGCCGGTAGGAGATGTTCCTCGCTCCTGTGGCTTCATACACAGCGATGTGTGCTGCCGCAGGAGCGAGGAACAACATCGGACCGTCGCGTCAGCGTAATTATGAATTACGCTGACGCTGCACCGATGATATGATTACGACGCTTTTGCGCTCGTTAATCGTATCATCTAGGCTTTACACACTGCGATGTCGCATGTGATGCCGGATGTGCGTCACTTTCAATTTGACCCCACCGACATCGCATCTGCGATGTCGCAGTGTGCAAAGTGCCCCTTAGTCCTAGTGTTTACAGGGTGATCAAGCAAATATGTATGAAGTAGGTCCCTATATATAGTAGACATGATTCCTCTTGTGAGTCCACTACTACAGACATATTTCAGTACTAGGTCTGCCTGTATCAGCAATGATTGCTTAACCCCCTGAGGCACCACTGCATGCGCCAACCGTTTGTACTGGTACCACACAAGTGGGGATATCCCAAACTCATCCTGTATTTGTGTAAACGATTTCAGACATCCCTGGCTAAGAATTTGCCCAATATACCATATACCTTTACGTGCCCATTCCTTAATTTTGCCTATCTTGTATATCTCAGAGCAGTTTTCATTGTCCCACAACGGAGAGAATTCAGTTATTGCTGTAATCCCTCTTATTTGCTTGATCTTCCTCCAGATTCTATTCATCAGGCTAAGTGTGGGGCTCGTTTTTCCTATTCTCCCAAATGATCCGTCCTCCAGTCCGAACACTAATGGTTTCCGATGCAGAACATGCCCTAACAGTCTGTATGCTGGGTCTACCACCCCTAAATCTGCCCATCCCCTGAAATGTTAACTCTGAGCTGCCAGATAAAATATTTCCAGATTTGGTAGCGCTAGCCCCCCCTCATCCTTTGGTCTCAGTAGCATCTCTAGTTTAAGTGTGGCTTGTTTGTTCTTCCATATTAGAGCACGGAACATGGAATCAATCTCCTTAAAGTGACTCTGAGGGATCCAAACAGGAGAATTGTGCAACACACTGTTACGGGGGGCTGTCTGATAATAACCGAAAGGAGTATCAGACAGTCAGGGTCCACCGTGCAAAGACTTTGCTGCAGACTATGGCAGAGTGCAATACCTCTGTTAACTCACAGAAGGATATAATAAGTAAGTAAAGCAATTCCTCCCTTACTTGGAGGGTGTGTGGAATGATCTCTGTTAACAATCACAGAGACAAAGGCAATGTGTGCGAAATGGCACCTACCTAGGTCCGCTCTTCTAGTGGTGCAAAAGAGACGAACAGCAGCGTAAGCCGCACAAAGCTCCTACCTGCGTTCGCTCCACTAGTGTGCGAGGACACGAACCACTAGATATGGCACCTGCCTAGGTCCGCTCTTCTAGTGGTGCAAAAGAGACGAACAGCAGCGTAAGCCGCACAAAGCTCCTACCTCTGTTCGCTCCCCTAGTGTGCGAGGATACGAACAACTGCCAGACGCAGTATAAGGAACGTTACCCTAGCGGCAACGTCCACCTACGAGTAGAATCACAAGGCCCAGCCAGACCATGTGCCTCAGGCACCTGCCTATGTCCGCTCCCCTAAGAGGTAAGGATACGGACAGCAGCCGAAGCTGTAAGGTATAAGAACGCTACCCTGCCGGTAGCGCTCACCTAGCATAGACAGAGGAATGCCTAGAGGAACGCGCACAGAGCGTCTACTCATATGCATGAACCAAGAGGACTGAGCACCATGCGGCGTGTGTCAGGGTCTTATATAGACTCTGTGCCTCATCCAAGATGGAGGACACCAGAGCCAATCCGCTGCCAGAACGACAGGAGTGACGTCATGCTGGCCTATCACCGAGCAAGACGTCACAAGCACATGACCAGCGACCAATCGGCATAGAAGGTGTCAGAGACATGTGACCTCGTGTCAGCGATGATGTCACCCACACATGTGCAATGGCTCCAAGATTGGACTTAGTCTCCGGCGCTCGCACATGTGCAGTAGCAAGAAATCTGGACTTAGTCTCCAGCGCTCGCACATGTGCAGTAGCACGAAATCTGGACTTAGTCTCCAGCGCTCGCACATGTGCAGTAGCACGAAATCTGGACTTAGTCTCCAGCGCTCGCACATGTGCAGTAGCAAGAAATCTGGACTTAGTCTCCAGCGCTCGCACATGTGCAGTAGCAAGAAATCTGGACATAGTCTCCAGTGCTCGCAGCAACCGTAACAGTACCTCCCCCTCAAGGGCCCCCCTCCCGGCG
Source organism: Anomaloglossus baeobatrachus (assembly GCF_048569485.1). Classification (NCBI taxonomy): domain Eukaryota; kingdom Metazoa; phylum Chordata; class Amphibia; order Anura; family Aromobatidae; genus Anomaloglossus; species Anomaloglossus baeobatrachus. The sequence goes on along the minus strand of NC_134362.1, from coordinate 149,533,862 downwards.
ACGCAGGTAATCGGCAACTAAGTCGGGAGCATGGACAGCCTCCTCAGGCTCCCAAGAGCGATGTTCCGGGCCATAGCCCTCCCAATCTATCAAGAAGAACCTGCGCCCTCTAACCATCTTAGAACCAACTATGGCTCGTACCTCATAGCTAGAGCGAGAGGAATCAGAGGCAGGAGAGTGCACTTCACGAGCGTGAGGTAAAATAGCCGGCTTTAGCAGTGAGACATGGAATTTGTCATGAATCCTAAGATGGACAGGTAACTTCAATTGATAGACTACAGGATTTACCTGTCGAAGAACCTCATAAGGACCCAGGAAGCGAGGAGCAAATTTGACAGAGCTCACTCTAAGTCTCACGTGTTTTGCAGAGAGCCACACAAAGTCCCCTGGAGAAAAGACAGGAGCCGGGCGACGAAACCTATCGGACACCGTCTTCATACGGTCCTTAGCTGCTTGGATCGACTCTTGAGTCCGATCCCAAACCTCTCTGGCATTAGTTGCCCAGTCGGCCACAAGAGGAGGAGGTGCAGCAGCGGGAAACGGTACCGGTACCCTAGGGTGTTGCCCATTATTGAGTACGAACGGTGTCTGCCCAGTGGCCTCAGCCAGCGAATTGTTAAGGGCAAATTCTGCCCAGGGTAGGAGGGAGGACCAGTTATCGTGGTTCTCAGCAACAAAGTGTCGAAGGTATATAATCATAGATTGATTGGTACGTTCAACCAAACCATTAGTCTCCGGATGGTATGCCGAAGAGAGATTCAACTCAATTTGCAGAAGGCTACAAAGATCTCGCCAGAAACGGGAAGTAAATTGCGGGCCTCTATCACAAATGATACGATCTGGCATCCCGTGAAGCCTAAAGACATGCTTGAGGAATAGTTTGGCTAGTACCCTCTTGTGAGATAATGTAACCCAAAAAAGGCAATGAGGACTGCTCGAATACACATTTCTCGAGTTTAGCAAACAATGAGTGCTCCCTTAAACGGGAAAGGACACGAACGACATCCTGACGATGAGTCTCCAGATCAGGAGAAAAAATCAGGATGTCGTCCAGATACACCACTACTGAGGATAACAGTAAATCCCTGAACACATCGTTTACGAAGTCCTGAAATACTGCGGGTGCATTACATAACCCAAAAGGCATGACGAGGTATTCATAGTGACCGTCTCGGGTGTTAAAAGCGGTCTTCCATTCGTCACCCTTTCGAATTCGTACCAAGTTATACGCACCCCGCAGATCCAACTTCGTAAAAACTTGAGCTCCTCTCAGTCTGTCAAAGAGCTCCGAAATTAAAGGTAATGGGTATTTGTTCTTTATTGTGATTGCGTTGAGACCCCTGTAATCTATGCAGGGACGCAAATCACCCTCTTTCTTCCGAACAAAGAAAAACCCAGCTCCCGCGGGAGAGACAGACTTACGAATGAACCCCTTCTCTAAACTCTCTCTTATATAGGTCGACATGGCCTCCGACTCAGGTATCGACAGGGGGTAAACCCTGCCTTTAGGTGGAACCGAACCTGGGATAAGGTCTATGGCACAGTCATACGGCCTATGGGGTGGAAGAACCTCAGCACCCTGTTTGGAGAACACGTCAGCGAAATCCAAATAGGGTGTAGGTATGGGAGAGAGATCAGTTGATGCAACCGCAACGACCTTAGGTGGTAAGGGAAGACATCGGGACTGACATTTCGAACCCCAACTAATAATGCTGTCAGACTCCCAGTCAATGTGAGGAGCATGAGTCCGAAGCCATGGAAGACCCAGAAGGACGTCGTCTATACCCTCAGGCAAAACAAGAAAAGAAATCTCCTCTATGTGACCCTGAGACAGGGAAAGGCGCAAGGGAACTGTCCTCAATGTAATGGAGTCAGACAACATAGTTCCATTAACAACACGGACAGGAATAGGCGCCTCTAACATGATAGAGGGAATATTGTGTCCCTTTACAAATCCTGAGGACACAAAAATCCCGTCAGCTCCGGAATCCACAAAAGCCATAATAGGCCATGTATTCTCAGATAACGAGAGCTGACCTGGGATACAACACTTAGAGGGTGCAGAAGATGTCTCTAGTAACCCCCCTCTAATGGTTACTAGGCCAGGGAGTTTCCCTGACGACTAGGACACTTGTTGGCATAGTGCCCAGCCTGACGACATACGTAACATATAGGAGGACCAGACTTGCGTAGTCTGGAGAACGTATGACCTAACTCCATAGGAGTGGGAGATGTTTCAGATGCTGAGGAAGATGGTAGTGGACCCTCAACAACTGGAATAGCCCGATGCTTAGGGCGTGAGGAAGAGACCTCGAGTCTATGTTCCTTATGGCGTACATCGATCCTCGTTGCAACTGTGATCAAGTCCTCCAGAGAAGCAGGGACCTCACGAGTAGCAAGGGCATCCTTGACATAGCCTGCTAACCCTCTCCAGAAGATAGGAATCAACACCTTCTCTGGCCAATCTAGTTCTGCCACCAGAGTTCTAAAAGCAATGGCATAAGAACTAGTGGATAACGAACCCTGAGATAGATCTAACAGTCTCAGGGCCGCATCATGGGTAACCTGCGGACCCATGAATACCGCCTTAAGAGCATCAAGAAAGTCTTGATGTCTCAGAGTAACCACATCAGAGCGCTCCCATAGGGGAGTCGCCCATTCTAAGGCTTTGTCCTAAAGTAATGAGATGATAAAGCCTACTCTGGACCTCTCCGTAGAGAAGCGAGAAGAGTTGACCTCTAGGTGTATCTGACACTGACTAATGAAACCACGACATGATCTGGCATCGCCAGAATATCTGTTTGGCAGAGCAAGTCGAGGATCATGTGCAGATGTCACCATGGTCTGAGGTTTATCCTCTATACTCTTGAGCCGTGACTCAAGTACTTGTATGTAACGGTGTAACTGCTGATATTCTGCCATAACTGCCAGACCCTTGGCTCAGTCCTAATGTTACGGGGGGCTGTCTGATAATAACCGAAAGGAGTATCAGACAGTCAGGGTCCACCGTGCAAAGACTTTGCTGCAGACTATGGCAGAGTGCAATACCTCTGTTAACTCACAGAAGGATATAATAAGTAAGTAAAGCAATTCCTCCCTTACTTGGAGGGTGTGTGGAATGATCTCTGTTAACAATCACAGAGACAAAGGCAATGTGTGCGAAATGGCACCTACCTAGGTCCGCTCTTCTAGTGGTGCAAAAGAGACGAACAGCAGCGTAAGCCGCACAAAGCTCCTACCTGCGTTCGCTCCACTAGTGTGCGAGGACACGAACCACTAGATATGGCACCTGCCTAGGTCCGCTCTTTTAGTGGTGCAAAAGAGACGAACAGCAGCGTAAGCCGCACAAAGCTCCTACCTCTGTTCGCTCCCCTAGTGTGCGAGGATACGAACAACTGCCAGACGCAGTATAAGGAACGTTACCCTAGCGGCAACGTCCACCTACGAGTAGAATCACAAGGCCCAGCCAGACCATGTGCCTCAGGCACCTGCCTATGTCCGCTCCCCTAAGAGGTAAGGATACGGACAGCAGCCGAAGCTGTAAGGTATAAGAACGCTACCCTGCCGGTAGCGCTCACCTAGCATAGACAGAGGAATGCCTAGAGGAACGCGCACAGAGCGTCTACTCATATGCATGAACCAAGAGGACTGAGCACCATGCGGCGTGTGTCAGGGTCTTATATAGACTCTGTGCCTCATCCAAGATGGAGGACACCAGAGCCAATCCGCTGCCAGAACGACAGGAGTGACGTCATGCTGGCCTATCACCGAGCAAGACGTCACAAGCACATGACCAGCGACCAATCGGCATAGAAGGTGTCAGAGACATGTGACCTCGTGTCAGCGATGATGTCACCCACACATGTGCAATGGCTCCAAGATTGGACTTAGTCTCCGGCGCTCGCACATGTGCAGTAGCAAGAAATCTGGACTTAGTCTCCAGCGCTCGCACATGTGCAGTAGCACGAAATCTGGACTTAGTCTCCAGCGCTCGCACATGTGCAGTAGCACGAAATCTGGACTTAGTCTCCAGCGCTCGCACATGTGCAGTAGCAAGAAATCTGGACTTAGTCTCCAGCGCTCGCACATGTGCAGTAGCAAGAAATCTGGACATAGTCTCCAGTGCTCGCAGCAACCGTAACACACACAGAGTATCTTGGGCATAAGCACCATTTTAATAAGTTTAATCCGTCCTATTACTGATAAATAAAGCTTATTCCAAGCAGTTATCTTACTTCGCAGTTGCTTCAGCAAAGGGACTAGATTAATAGTAATGTAATTCCCAATTGGCATGGATACCTGAATGCCCAGATATCTAAACTGGTCCACAACCCGCAGTCTGTTGACCTCATCACCCAGGATCGACCTATCCACTCCCGCGTCCACCTGAAATAGATTCAATTTGGTCCAATTGATAGTCAGTCCAGAGATCCCCCCGTACCGTTGGATCACCTGCATGGCACAGCTCAACGATGCCCCTGGGTCTCCCAGAAACAATAGAATGTCGTCTGCATAGAGGGCTATCTTCTCTTCTAGATGGCCATATACAAATTCCTTCATATCTCTGTTCTGCCGTATAGCAGCCGCCAGTGGTTCCACTGTCAGAGCAAAATGGAGAGGCGAGAGCGGACATCCTTGGTGAGTACCCCTTTGTAGATCCACCGTGTGTGACAACATTCCATTAATCCTCACTTTAGCTACTGGTCTATTATATGACAGTTGTATCCAGGATATAAAATTAGGGCCAAATCCCATATGTCTTAGCACTCCCCATAGGTATCTCCATTCCACACTGTCAAATGCTTTATGAGCATCTAATAAAGCTATTACTCTCTGTCCCGGATTGTCAACCGGCAGTTGCGTGTTAAGGTATAATCGTCGTATATTTTTTGCCGTGGATCTATTAGGCATAAAACCCGACTGATCCTGTGGATTAGGGTAGATATCACTTCTGTTAATCGATTAGAGAGTACTTTGGCCAAAATTTTTACAGCCGTCGTTAACAGTGAGATGGGCCTGTATGATTCGGGGCGTTTTGGATTCTTATCCCCTTTAGGTATTACTGTTATTATCGCCTCCTTCATTGACTCTGGCAGTGTCCCCCTCTCCCTTGCCTCCTCCAAGACACTCAGCAAATTGGGTAAGAGTATTTCTTCCAAAGATTTGTATACCTCCACCAGTAGACCATCCACCTCCGGGGTTTTTTCATTTGCCATGCCATGCAAAGCTCTCTCTATCTCCTCAAGTGTGATATGGCCCTCTAGACTGTGTTTCTCTGTCTCTGTAATTTTGGGTAATGTCATTGTACCTAAGAAAGCCTCTAGGTCGCTCTGTCTCATCTCCCCTCTAGTGGAATATAATTCCTCGTAAAAGGATGCGAATGTGTCCAGAATATCTACCCCCTCCATAACCAAATCTCCCTGCCCCATATATCACTCAGAGACAGGAGCAAGAGATCAACAATAATAACCTGGAAGAGCAAGGTAAAAAAAAAAAAAAAGAGGGGGAGGAAGTGTACCGTCACTGCCATAAAAATGGGCTTATGAAGTCTCCTTCTCCTCTAGCATATGCAAATGCTTATGAGTAGCCAGTCCTGTAGTCCAGGAAAATCACGAAATTGCAGTGTCCCTCATAGGCAGCTTCTATCCTTCTCTTGTTGTTTGCAGCTTCCTTGCATTGATGTCTATCCATTTCATGGCCTCCTCTGGCTCAAGAAAAAAGTGCACCTTCTCCAGTGCTGCTACTCGAAGTTTTGCTGGGTACATCATGGGATATTAACCCCCAGCTCACGGAGTCGTCTCTTTACCACTGTAAATTGCATTCTTTGATTCTGTACTGGTACTGAGTAGTCAGGGTATATAGCTGTCGCGGGCGGGGAGGACGCCACTGCGCTGCGCTCGCTAACACTCGGGTCCGGCGCTGCTGCGATGGCTGCTCAGTGGCTCGAGCGGTGGGCCGGATCCGGGGACTCGAGCGGCGCTCCTCGCCCATGAGTGAAATGGGTGGTTGGGGTCGTTTGGTTTGGGGATTTGGTCCGTGACGCCATCCACGGGTTGTGGTGAGGTTGGGCACCACCGCTGCTGGTGACGGGGATCCCGGGAGCGATGGTAGGGAGCAGCTGGGATGTTGTTTTCCCCCCTCCGTGGGTAGAGGTTGGTGGTCCCGGGGCCCGGTGAGGTGACGGGGAGGCAGGGTTGGCAAGGTGCAGGGTCGCCTGGACTGTGCAGCGCGGTGCCGGATGGCACGGTTGTACTCACTCAGCCACAAATGTACACAAAGTCTCTGGTAAACCAAACGGCTGGATGGACGGGTCCCGCAGCCAGCTGCTGTGGCTTCTCCCAGACGGTTGGTGGTGGCTGCCTTTCCCTGCACCTTTGTGTATGTTCGGCTCCGATGGCTTCCCACCGGTAACCCGCTCCCCAGCGTATATATGTGCCGGAGGAGACCCTTTTGCCCGCAGGCTCTGGCCCTCGGAACTCTAGCTATGGCGGTAGCTGTATTTCCTTCTACTGGTCGGACGGTTGCCTTTTATCGGGTCTTGGCTGCTAGGAAACCCCTGGGGTTTTGGTCACTAACGGATTTGACCTTTAACGGCGACTCCAAGCCTGGTCGGGGTCCGCAGGCCCTGCCTGTGTGTGCTGGCTTCATTTCGCTCCCTGGTTCGGTACCGGCGGGCCACCGCCCGACCCCGGTCCTACGGTTCTGCGTTGATTCGCCTCTCCTGCAGACGGTCACCACCGTCTGCCAACCTTGCTCTTAGTGCCCGGGCCACACACCCGGACACGGTCGGTTTACTCCTCCACTACTCTTCACTCCTCACACTTGCACTTCCCTAACTGATCTCACTTCCTTTTTCCGCCTCCAGGACTGTGAACACCTCAGCGGATGGGGCCAACCGCCTGGCTCCACCCCACCTGTTGTGGACATCAGCCCCTGGAGAGAGGCAACAAGGATCTTGTGTCTGGCTGATGTTCCTGTGTCGCGGTGGGGGGTGTGTTCTGCCATACCTGTGACGACCTGGCTAGTCCAGGGCGCCACATAGCCACTGGGTGTCCATCAATTGTCAGGTTCTCCAGATCCCGCGCCTTGCGTAGAATAATATCCCGGTCCCTGTAGTTAAAGAATATTGCAATTTAAGTAATTATATTTGCAAACTGTGAGCAAATGAGAAACATTTTCAAAAATTATAGAGTCAGTATTTTGGTCCCTCGTGGACCTGACTCATGACTTAATCTTTGTTATAGTGTGTTACAGACTAGAATGGATGACTGCGGTAGAATGGCTTTATTGAAAAAGGGTGAAAACATATTTTCTTGCCTTAGCCTGTTATGGACATAAGATGTATACCTAAGGTGCTGTAAATCTTTTAAGTTTGAGATACTGCAAGTAGCAATTAAAGCAAGGTAGAGGAAAGGTATAAGCTTTTCAAAGCAGTCTAAAATACATCACTAATCTCAAATATCTTGAGAGTTCAAAATTGTAAAGGTAGCTCAACCTTTAAAAGCTTTCTCTGCAATAAGATTAACAAGCTTCTACTCCCTGTACATCAGCAACAATAATAAGATTTACTGTATAGATATTCTTGTGTTATGTCTTACAATTTAGTTGTGCATTCTCATTAGTTTTCCTTTGGAGTGTTAATAAGTGAACGTTACACCCTAGGCACAAACCACTCCAGCAATCCCTGCTCTTGACACGGCATCATGGCACTTACACCTGCTTCAAAGGATAGCCATAAAGATTTCCCAAGAAACAAGAAACTGCATCATCCAGCTCATCCATAGCGGTCTTTTGGCTAAGAAAATTGCCATACTGTATCATGCGAGGGTCATGACAGTTGGAAAAATGTGAAATGAAGTCTATCCATCCATTCAAAGGCCAAGAAGTGGATGTCCAGGCAAAATATCGGCATCAACACATCGGCTCATCACAAAGCCTATCCCTACTAGTGCAACAAACACGGCAGTGAAGGTGGCTCATAATAATAATAGTGAAATCACAGACATCCATGAAAAAAACATGTGATGCATGTTACACAAGTCTGGAATGGTGGTCCAAAAAAAAGAGAACAAAACCTAGATTTCAGTAACATCATAAGAAGCGTTTGCTGCTCGAGTTTGCAAAAAGTGCGAAAACTGGACAGTACAAGATTGGAAATGGATGATTTAGAGAGATAAGATGAAAGTCAATAGACTAGTCTCTGATGAGTACAAATGAGTCTGCAAGAAAGAAGGGAAAAAATGGTTTATGGATCAAGAAATTGAATCACCTGTCAAGTTCTGTGGAGGAACATGATGATATAGAGTTATTTTACAGCTAAAGGCTTTGCATACTTGATCAGATGGTGGTCTCAATGCTGGTCAATGTTGATCTCAATGTTAAGTTATATGTGAAGCATACTACAAGACTAGTCACTTTGTACACTCAAGTATTATGAGTATGGAAAGGACAAAATAGTGTTACAGCAGGACAAGACCCAAAGCATATGTCAAGATTGGGGTTCAATGAGAATGATTTAGAGTTGCTGGATTGGCCTTCACAGTCCCCCGAACTTAATCAATTGAACACTTGTGGGTAGAGTTGAAGAAAAAACTTTTATACACACTCAAGTGAGTCGATCAGTATGCACCAACATTGGGAATGTGTAGAAGATACCCGGGATCTTATTTCAATACATACCTTCTTCAATCTGATCGAGAGCATGCCCAGAAAAATTCGGGCAGCATTGAAAGCCAAAAACAGATTTATACAATACTAATAAAATAATAAAAAATAAAATTTAGGTTTTTAGGAGCAAAACAGTAACAATGCAGTGACATGACAAGAATCTGCAGGACTAATCGTATTCTAAATAGTTTCAAGTCAAATTTATGTATGAGACAGCCAAGATGATTGTCTATAAGTGATATTATTGTAAAGATTGAAGCTATAGAGGTGGAGATAGCAAGCCTCAAAGTTAAAAGTTCAAAATATTGTTAACCTTTTGCACATCAGTTTATATATGTTTATATACATAGTTAGATAGTTACATAGGTTGAGAAAACTTAGGTCTATTAGGATCAACCTTTCTCCGCCAATTATACATTATTTGTCAATAAATGATGTATAACCCACAATGTTATGTGTACTGTGGAATTCATCTATCCCTCTTTTAAAAGCTGTTACTACCTCTTGAGGTAGGGCATTCTACAGTCTGATTGCTCTAACTTTAAAGAACCATTTTCTATTTAGTTGCCAGAATCACCTTTGTTTCATCCATAATGACTGCCCTCTGGTCCTCAGTATGGTCTTTGTAAGTAATAAGTCATGTGCCAGTCCTTTATATTATACACACATGTGTCTATACATATAAATGAGATCTCTTCTGAAATGTCTTTTTTCTGAGCTAAAGAAGTCCAACCTCTCATCATGTGTGAGGCCTTCCATTCCTTGGAATAATCTAGTTAATAATCCAGTTACCTGCCTTAAAACAGACTCTAACTTCTAAATATCCTTTTTAAAATATGGAGTCCAAAGCTGCATCCCATATTCTTGATGTGACCTTACAAGTGATTTATAGAGAGATAACAATATTGGGGTTACGGGATTCTATTTCTCTTTTTTTAAAATGTAAAATCTTGTTTGCTTTAGCAGCTGCTGCCTGACCTTGTGTGCCGCTGCTCAGCTTTTTGTAATCAGCATACCCAAGTCCTTTTCCTGTTCTGTAGTCCCGAGTTTAGTTCCATATAATGCATATGCAGCAATAGGATTACTGTATCCTAGCTGTATTACTCTATACTTATCAATATTAACCCTCAACTAGTGAGGTGGGGTTTTGTTCAGCAGGCATTCATTGGAAAATGCTGGTCTGAATCATCAATGTATTACATTTTCCGATACTTGTGGGTGTCAAAAATTTGTTATACTCATGTGTAATGAATCGCCATTAAGAAAACAATTAAAACAAACGTGATCTTTGCATTTTCTGTAAAAATTAGAGATTTCTAAACACTGGGGTATAGGAAGCTCCACATCACCAGTTGCGTGACAAAAATCCCACCTCACCAGTTGAGGGTTAAATCTCATTTACCAAGTGTCTGTCCATTTAAACATTTTATCCAGATCATTTTGTAATATTGTACGATCAAGGTCAGTTTCCTACATAGTTTGGTGTCATCAAAGACTGTAAACAACACATAATAAACCAGCTCACCATTTCCACGTTCTGGAGTGTGTCACGATGTCCGCACAGCAAATTCCTGGTCCGAGTTAGTCTGAATCCATAAGAAAGGAAAGCAAGTCCAGCAAGTTTGTCTTGCAATTTTCTGTGGATACCTATATGACATATCTGTATTTTTAAACCAATATCCAGATTTGCACTTACCTCCTCATAGAACACAAACCTGTTGTTAGACACGACTTATCTTTCATGAATCCATGCTGTCTGTCAGTAATTATATTATTCTCTCCAATATATTTCTGTGGGTTATCTCTTATATTGCCTGACAGTACATGCCTGCATCCATCTTCTCACCTTTCTTAAATATTGGTACCATGTCAGTCATTCTCCAATCCTGAGTTACCAACCCTGTTACAAGAGAATCTAAGAAGATGAGATACAGCAGTCTGTCAATTACTGAGCTTAATTCCCTCAGTATCCGTGGATGAATGACATCCGGGCCCGGGGGATTTATCAATGTTTAATTTGTTCAGGTGCAGCCATACTTTCTCTTGTGTTAAACTAGTTATATACTTTCACAAACTTGATCCCTGAAACAGTCAGTTCATTGGTGAACACTATTGAAAAGTTTCTGTTTAATATCTAACCCGATTGTTTGTCCTTTATAATTATCTTGCTATTATAATCTTTTAAGGGGCCAATACCATCCATTTTTTTTTATTTTTAGCATTGATGTATTCATACATTTTTCAGTAGCTAATTTTGCTAGCTTGATTTCTTTTATACATTACCTATTGAGATCTTTCTATTCCTGAAATGCTATTTCTGTATTTCCAGCCTTCAAGATTTTGTTTTTGTCTTATTATACTTATGTATCCATAGTGGTTTAAGTTTATTCCTGGACATTTTGTTAGCAGACCCCATACATTCTAATAATATATCTTTAAACTTGTCCCATTTATGTTTGGAATCCCCAGTTACCATGACATGGTCCAATTCTATATCATTAATCAACATTTGTTGAAATCAGCTTTCCTTAAGTTCCAGGTTTTTACATTTCCCTTCTGAAATGTCTTATTGAATATTTAATTGAACCTTACCATATTATGGTCGCTGCTGCCAAACTGCTCCTGGACCTGTACATCTGAAATTGTATCTGACCTAATTGACAGGACCAAATCCATAAAATTATCTCCCCTTGTTGGTTCATCTTGCAACTGAGAGAGGTAATTGTCTTGAACTACAGATAAGAACTTACAGCTTTTAGCACAACCAGAAAATTCTATGTCCCACTGAATGTCTGGATAGTTGAAATCCCCCATAATAAGGACTCTATTTGCTGCCTTTTCAATTTGTTGCCTCTACCTGTTCAGCTGTCTTAGGAGGCTTATAGCAACCTCCAATTAGCAGCTTTCAATTTTTCTCATCCCCATGTACATTTACTCATACTGACTCTACATTGTTGCAGCTCACCCCAATGTCATCATTGAACACAGGTCTTGGGTTAGGTTTGATAAATATACACACCCCTTCACCCTTTTTGTCTTTCCTGTCCTTCCTGAATGTAGTGTAACCCTCTACGTTTGTCACCCAGTCATGGCTCTCATCCAGCCAAGTTTCCGTAATGCCCACCAAATCGTAATCCATGGTTGACATAAGAGTCTCTAATTCATGCATTTTGTTTGCAAGACTTCATGCCATCAGACATTTAATAATATTAATACTTTTATTACTCCTTGCCTCCATACTTTCCTTGCACATCATCCTAGCCCTCCATAAATACTCATTGACTGCTACTGTTTCACTTTTTCTGTGTATTCTATCTATTCCCTTATTTACTCCAGTACTCCTTTCCCCTTTACTCCTTTAGTAGTTTGAAAGCTCCTCCGTTTGACCATTTTTTCCCACAGCTCAGCTACCCCCTCCCATTGAGGTGCAGCCTGTCCCTACCGTAGAGCCTGTAGTTGAAAGAGTACTAAACCCAGTTCTCCATGAACCAAAGCCCTTCATGCACCAATTTCTAAACAACTAATTTATGTACATAAGCTCCCGCTGCCTTTGTAGTGATACTTGTAGCACTGGTAATATTTCTGCAAACAACACCTTGGAGGTCTTTTCTCCTAGTTCACTGCGTCGTGCGCATATACTCCCATCCTGCTCATATACCCCCATCCTGCTCATATACCCCCATCCTGCTCATATACCTCCATCCTGCTCATATACTCCCATCCTGCTCATATACCCCAATCCTGCTCATATACCCCCATCCTGCTCATATACCCCCATCCTGCTCATATACTCCCATCCTGCTATATACCCCCATCGTGTTCATATACTCCCATCCTGTTCATATACCCCATCCTGTTCATATACCCCCATCCTGTTCATATACCCATATCATGCTCATGTACTCCCATCCTGTTCATATACCCCCATCCTGTTCATATACCCCCATCCTGTTCATATACCCTCCATCCTGTTCATATACCCCCCATCCATCCTGCTCATATACTCCCATCCTGCTATATACCCCCATCGTGTTCATATACTCCCATCGTGTTCATATACCCCATCCTGTTCATATACCCCCATCCTGTTCATATACCCCCATCCTGTTCATATACTCCCATCCTGTTCATATACTCCCATCCTGTTCAAATACCCCCCATCCTGTTCATATACCCCCCATCCATCCTGCTCATATACTCCCATCCTGTTCATATACCCCATCCTGTTCATATACTCCCATCCTGTTCATATACCCCCCATCCATCCTGCTCATATACTCCCATCCTGTTCATATACCCCCATCCTATTCATATACCCCCATCCTGTTCATATACCCCCATCCATCCTGCTCATATACTCCCATCCTGCTATATACCCCCATCGTGTTCATATACTCCCATCCTGTTCATATACGCCATCCTGTTCATATACCCCTATCCTGTTCATATACCCCGATCCTGTTCATATACCCCGATCCTGTTCATATACCCCCATCCTGTTCATATACCTCCATCCTGTTCATATACCCCATCCTGTTCATATACCCCCCATCCATCCTGCTCATATACTCCCATCCTGCTATATGCCCCCATTGTGCTCATATACCATCCTGGTATATGGCCTGTATCCTATAGCACAGAGAAAAAAAATAAATGTTTATACTCACCTTTTCCTCACTCCCTGCAGCACCGATCATCTTCCTCTCAGCTGCAATGACCTGTGTGTGTGGAGCCGTTCCCCTGCAGTATGTGATGTCTTCCTGTCTGTGCCGATCAGCTGATCAGCACAGATCAGCTGACCGGCACAGACAGGAAGACATCGCGTGCTGCAGGGGGGCAGCTCCACACACGGGGACGGGTGAGTATACTGATTGACTGCACCCCGCGCTGATGATGACGCGCGGGGGGGGCAGTGAATACAGCCGCACATGATCACTCCAGGCTGTAATTGCCAGGGGTGATCATGCGGACCGGCTCTTTACTATGAGCGCGTCCCAGCTCATCCTCCCGCCCACCTGTCAGTGCCGGCTTCAGTGCTGAAAGATGGGCGGGAGGATGGGCGTGCATATGTAATGAGCGGGCCCACGTGGTCACGGCAGGCGCTGCTGCTGCCTGCTCGTGCCCTCGATGGCCCGCTCCACCGCAGCACCCTCATTCCCGCCCGCAGCCCTATAATCAGACCATAAGACGCACCCCCAACTTTCCCCCAACATTTGGGGGAAAAAAAGTGCGTCTTATGGTCCGAAAAATACGGTAATCCCTTGACCGGCCTGTTTCGTTTCACGAACTCCGGAGAGGCAGACTGGAGGATGGGCCTGCGGGAAAGTGATGGCCGAGGCCCCGTCACCACTTCAACTGGTGGCGATCCTCCGGGTCAGAGGTCCCCTAGATGTGGGGCACCTGAGAGACAAACAGGTGTGGAACCCTGTACCCATCCCGTAAAGTAAACCTGGGCCCTTTCCTGGACTGGGGAAAAGGGGTGCTGCCCATTTTTAGGGGCATCATCAAGGCTAGGTTTGTTTGGGTGGGTGACAGAAGGACCCGGACCCGGTCCCGTTCCCGTATTAATAAAAATGTTTAACGTTTGCAACGTTTAAGAATATGCCTCCCGTAAGGGAAGAGTCCAAAACATGCTTGAATTGTACAAAGTTTATTATACTTGTAACCTGTTTTACTCTTTTTTTTTTTAGTTATAAAGCAACAAAATAAACCGATGGTGGACGGGCAGCTCGCGGATGGGCTGCATTAAACCAAGGGGGATGTAATGCCCTGGATTAGCCAGGTGGTCACAGGTAGGTCCTTACACAAACACCTCCCCCCTTAATAAGGTGACAGCAGCCAACCTACAAAACCCTTGTCACCTCCCTCCGGGTTTGATGTTCACACCAGGGGGTGGAGCCAGGTGGTTGGTCACGCCCACCATGGTGTTCAGAAGCCCAGTATTAGGGGCATACTCCATTTGTCTGGGATACTACCTTAGGGTTTCTTTGCTGCCATGAAAGGTACATCACATGTGCCTTCTACACTCCTCTCCATTACTGCTACGTAATTTTAATTTACAAAAGTGCTGCCACTGTTAGGGGCATACTCCAGTTGTCTGGGATACTACCTTAGTGTTCCTTTGCTGCCAAGCAAGGTACACCACATATGCATTCTACACTCTCTCCATTTCTGCTACGCAATTTTAATTTACAAAAGTGCTGCCACTGTTAGGGGCATACTCCAGTTGTCTAAGATACTATCTTAGTGTTCCTTTGCTGCCAAGCAAGGTACACCACATGTGCATTCTACACTCCTGTCCATTGCTGCTACTCAATTTTAATTTACAAAAGTGCTGCCACTGTTAGGGGCATACTCCAGTTGTCTGGGATACTACCTTAGGGTTTCTTTGCTGCCAAGCAAGGTACACCACATGTGTAAGTGTGACACCCTGGACTAGCCAGGTAGTCACATACATACCAACACACCCCCACCCTAGGCAGTTACAACAGTCAATCAAAAACCCTTGTTGCCTCCCTCCAGAGTCTGATGTCCACACCAGGTGGGGCGGAGCCAGGCGGTTGGCCCCACCCACTGAGGAGTTCACAGGCCTGGAGGCGGGAAAAGTGTTAGTTGGGTCTTGGAGGTGAAAGTGAGAGGAGTGAACACTTGAGGTGTCTGGGTTGGAGCCCAGACACTGACAGCAAGGTTGGCAGATGGTGGTGGCCGTCTGCAGGAGTTGGTGGAACTCCGCAGAGCCGTTAGGACCGGGGTCGGGTGTCGGCCCACCGGTACCGGACCAGGGAACGGAGTGAAGCTAAGCACACAGGCAGGGCCATCGGACTCCGACCAGGCTTGGAGCCGCCGTCAATAGTCAAATCCGAATGTGACAGGAACCCTAGGGGTTTCCCAACTACTAAGTCCTGATTGAAGGCAACCGTCCACCCAGAGAGGATATACAGCCACCGCCACAGGCTAGAGATCAAAGGGCCAGCGCCTGCGGGCAAAACGGGCTCCTACGGCACCTATACGCCGGGGAGCGGACTACCGGTGGGTAACCACAGGAGTCAAGAACATTCATAAAGGTGCAGGGAAAGACAGCCACTATCAGCTGTCCGGGGAGAGCACAACAACAACACTGCAGCCGGCTGCGGGACCCGTCCATCCGGCCATTTTGGTTTACCTACGACTCCGTCAGTGATTGTCTGAGTGAGTACACCAGTGCCGTCCGGCACCGCGCCGCGCAGTCCCTGCACCCCAGCCATCCGGCCTCCCCGTTACACCATCGGGCCCCGGGATCACCAGACCCTGCCCACGGAGGGGACAACATCTCAGCTGCACCCTACCATCTCTCCCGGGATCCCCGTTACCAGCAGCGGTGGTGCCATTATCACCACGACCTGTGGGTGGCGTCACGAACAATCTCCCTAAAACATACCATCCCCATTTCACTCACGGGTGAGGAGCGCTGCTCGAGTCCCCGGGTCCAGTCCACCGCTCAAGCCACCGAGCAGCAGCAGAAGCCCCGGACCCGAGCGTGGCAAGCGCATCCCCTCCGCCCGCGACATATTCTACACTCCTCTCCATTTCTGCTACGCAATTTTAATTTACAAAAGTGCTGCCACTGTTAGGGGCATACTCCAGTTGTCTGGGATACTACCTTACTGTGTTCCTTTGCTGCCAAGCAAGGTACACCACATGTGCATTTTACACTCCTCTCCATTTCAGCTACGCAATTTTAATTTACAAAAGTTCTGCCACTGTTAGGGGCATACTCCAGTTGTCTAAGATACTACCTTAGTGTTCCTTTGCTGCCAAGCAAGGTACACCACATGTGCATTCTACACTCCTGTCCATTACTGCTACTCAATTTTAATTTACAAAAGTGCTGCCACTGTTAGGGGCATACTCCAGTTGTCTGGGATACTACCTTAGGGTTTCTTTGCTGCCAAGCAAGGTACACCACATGTGTAAGTGTGACACCCTGGACTAGCCAGGTAGTCACATACATACCAACACACCCCCACCCTAGGCAGTTACAACAGTCAATCAAAAACCCTTGTTGCCTCCCTCCAGAGTCTGATGTCCACACCAGGTGGGGCGGAGCCAGGCGGTTGGCCCCACCCACCAAGGAGTTCACAGGCCTGGAGGCTGGAAAAGTGTTAGTTGGGTCTTGGAGGTGAAAGTGAGAGGAGTGAACACTTGAGGTGTCTGGGTTGGAGCCCAGACACTGACAGCAAGGTTGGCAGACGGTGGTGGCCGTCTGCAGGAGTTGGTGGAACTCCGCAGAGCCGTTAGGACCGGGGTCGGGTGTCGGCCTGCCGGTACCGGACCGGGGAACGAAGTGAAGCTAAGCACACAGGCAGGGCCATCGGACTCCGACCAGGCTTGGAGCCGCCATCAATAGTCAAATCCGAATGTGACAGGAACCCCAGGGGTTTCCCAACTACTAAGTCCTGATTGAAGGCAACCGTCCACCCAGAGAGGATATACAGCCACCGCCACAGGCTAGAGATCCAAAGGCCAGTGCCTGCGGGCAAAACGGGCTCCTACGGCACCTATACGCCGGGGAGCGGACTAACGGTGGGTAACCACAGGAGTCAAGAACATTCATAAAGGTGCAGGGAAAGACAGCCACCATCAGCTGTCCGGGGAGAGCACAACAACAACACTGCAGCCGGCTGCGGGACTCGTCCATCCGGCCATTTTGGTTTACCTATGACTCTGTCAGTGATTATCTGAGTGAGTACACCAGTGCCGTCCGGCACCGTGCCGCGCAGTCCCTGCACCCCAGCCATCCGGCCTCCCCGTTACACCATCGGGCCCCGGGATCACCAGCCCCTGCCCATGGAGGGGACAACATCTCAGCTGCACCCTACCATCTCTCTTGGGATCCCCGTTACCAGCAGCGGTGGTGCCATTATCACAACGACCTGTGGGTGGCGTCACGAACATTGTCCCTAAAACATACCATCCCCATTTCACTCACGGGTGAGGAGCGCTGCTCGAGTCCCCGGGTCCAGTCCACCGCTCGAGCCACCGAGAAGCAGCAGCAGAAGCCCCGGACCCGAGCGTGGCAAGCGCATCCCCTCCGCCCGCGACATATTCTACACTCCTCTCCATTTCTGCTACGCAATTTTAATTTACAAAAGTGCTGCCACTGTTAGGGGCATACTCCAGTTGTCTGGGATACTACCTTACTGTGTTCCTTTGCTGCCAAGCAAGGTGCACCACATGTGCATTCTACACTGCTCTCCATTTCTGCTACGCAATTTTAATTTACAAATGTGCTGCCACTGTTAGGGGCATACTCCAGCTGTCTGGGAAACTACCTTAGTGTTCCTTTACTGCCAATCAAGGTACACCACATGTGCATTTTACACTCCTCTCCATTACTGCTACACAATTTTAATTTACAAAAGTGCTGCCACACACAGACACGCACATACACATACAGGCATACGAACATATACATATTTGAAGACAAATTCAGAAAAATACATATAAACAGACAAATATATGCACAGTCTTATACACTGACATACATGCAGACGCATTAGGGCTTGTGCGCAGGTTGCGTAATTCCATGCATTTACGCTGCGTATAGTACTTCAGTGTAAATGCATGCGTCCTGCGTCCCCTGCACAATCTATGAAGATTCTGCATGATACGTGCGCACGTTTTATGAACGCAGGATTTGGGTGCTAAAATGTTGACCTAAATCTGTGCGTTCATAAAATGAGCATGTCAATTATTCCGTGCGCTATGGATGCAGCTCTCACTCTGTCTATGGTGGGGGCAGCAGCCATAGCGCATGAAATTGGCTTTTTTTGTACAGAAAAACTGCATCCATTATGCAGTGTTTCTGCAGCGATTTGACGCGCACATGTGCTGTCAAATTGCTGCAGAATACTCTGCAGTTACGTGCGCATGAGCCCTTACAGGTATTAATATGGGGAAGTCGCCAAAGGCCTCGCTCACCTCTCCCGCTTGTTTCCGTCCAGCTCCTTCAGGACATGTGGCTGTGTTTCACGATGGCTGTCACTAACAGACATGACTGCACACTGACTGCATTGCTGTATATACATCACAGGAGGGGCTGGGGGCTACAAAATATACATTACAGGAGGGGCAGGGGGCATAGACGTTACTGGAATGGCAAACAGCTCTGGTGGTGTACTCATTACTGGGATGGGTGACATAGCGCTCTGGGGGACCCATATAGTTCTGGGGGGGGGGCGCACAGACTGCTCTAATTCATATATACATACACACATAGTACTGCTTCTTACACACACAGTTCTGACACACACACACACACACACACAGCTCAGACACACACACACACACAGCTCTGACACACACACACACAAATACTGTGCACCCTCCATTACTCCATACACACACACACACATACACACAATGCACCCCCCATAACCCCCTACACACACACACACGCACACACACAATACAGTCCACCCTCCATCACCCCTACACACACACACACACACACTCACACACACAATGCACCCCCCATCACCCCTACACACACACACACACACACACACAATGCACCCCACATCACTCTCTACACACACAAATGCAATGTACCCCCCCATCACCCCATACACATGCACAAACACACACACAATGCAACCGCCTATCACACCCTACAATACACACACACACACGCACAAAATGCACCCCCCATCACCCCCTACACACACACACAATGCACCCCCCCCATTACCCCCTCCCCACACTCAATACAGTGCACCCCCATTACCCCTCCCCCCACACACAATGCAATGCACCCCTCCATCATCCCCTACACACACAAATTACATTGCCCCATCCCTACACACTCCTGCTTCCCCCACTCCCTCGGAATACAGTGCTCCCCCTCTGCCTGTCACAAAGCTGTGTTCCCCGTTGTGTCCTCAGCCCCTCCCCACTCATCCCCATTAATTAAACCTGTCTCTTCAGCTCCTTCATGGAAACGCTCACTTCCTGATGACCCCTGTGTGGCGCCCGCAGCACTGTGATGACGTCAGCAAGGTGCTGATCTCATCACGTTGCTGCATGTCGGGGGCGGGGCCCAGTCCCGTTGCGCTGTGAAAGACGCAAATACATTTGAATAGGAAGAAGGAAGCTGCGGTCACCGGCACCGCGCGCTGCCTCCTGCTCGTGTGCCTGGCATGTACACACTGCTGAGGAACGCGGCGGGGACAGCAGATACAGTGGCCAGTACACCGTGCACAGTGCCCCTGCTTCTAGGGGGGGCAGCTGACCCCCCCGCCCCTTGCTGGGTACAGCCGCAGCACATAGCAGGGAGCTCATTGGCACACCTATGACCCTGGAAGTGAAAGCGCTGGTACTTCAGGGTTCAATCGGCGTCCTGTGCCCACAGTTTGTTTTTGCGTCTTAAAGACACAAATGCAAAGAAATAGCTGTGCGCCAAACCCCCCCACCCGAAAACACAGCTGATTTATTAGACTGTCTTTACGTAGGGGGAGAGGGTGTGAAGAAAAAGAAATGCTGACAGGTGCCTAGTGGCAAGTATAGCCCTGGTGGTGGGGGGGCCTTCTTAGAAGCTACATTGGTGGGGGGCCACGGGGCTGGAGCCCTGCCCCAAATATAATCCGGCCCTGGGTACACCACATGTGCATTCTACACTCCTCTCCATTTCTGCTACGCAACTTTAATTTACAAAAGGGCTAACACTGTTAGGGGCATGCTCCAGTTGTCTGGGATACTACCTTAGGGTTTCTTTGCTGTCAAGCAAGGAACATCACATATGCATTCTACTTGACCATTGAGGAAGGATTTTCCAGTCGTGCTGTGTGTGTGTGTTACCCACCAATACCATTTGTAAATAATACACGGACTGCATGTGACTTGGTTTTAAATTGTTCACAGCACCCTTTATTACCTATTATTTAAATTCTAAACACAAGGGGGCGTCGTCCAATGGGCGACCCCAACAAATAACAATAGGTAACACAGTAACCAATACAGTAAATACAGTTAGGTCCAGAAATATTTGGACAGTGACACAATTTTCGCGAGTTGGGCTCTGCATGCCACCACATTGGATTTGAAATGAAACCTCTACAACAGAATTCAAGTGCAGATTGTAACGTTTAATTTGAAGGTTTGAACAAAAATATCTGATAGAAATTGTAGGAATTGTACACATTTCTTTACAAACACTCCACATTTTAGGAGGTCAAACGTAATTGGACAAATAAACCAAACCCAAAAAAAAAATTTATTTTCAATATTTTGTTGCGAATCCTTTGGAGGCAATCACTGCCTTAAGTCTGGAACCCATGGACATCACCAAACGCTGGGTTTCCTCCTTCTTAATGCTTTGCCAGGCCTTTACATCCGCAGCCTTCAGGTCTTGCTTGTTTGTGGGTCTTTCCGTCTTAAGTCTGGATTTGAGCAAGTGAAATGCATGCTCAATTGGGTTAAGATCTGGTGATTGACTTGGCCATTGCAGAATGTTCCACTTTTTTGCACTCATGAACTCCTGGTAGCTTTGGCTGTATGCTTGGGGTCATTGTCCATCTGTACTATGAAGTGCCGGCCGATCAACTTTGCGGCATTTGGCTGAATCTGGGCTGAACGTATATCCAGGTACACTTCAGAATTCATCCGGCTACTCTTGTCTGCTGTTATGTCATCAATACACACAAGTGACCCAGTGCCATTGAAAGCCATGCATGCCCATGCCATCACGTTGCCTCCACCATGTTTTACAAAGGATGTGGTGTGCCTTGGATCATGTACCGTTCCCTTTCTTCTCCAAACTTTTTTCTTCCCATCATTCTGGTACAGGTTGATCTTGGTCTCATCTGTCCATAGAATACTTTTCCAGAACTGAGCTGGCTTCATGAGGTGTTTTTCAGCAAATTTAACTCTGGCCTGTCTATTTTTGGAATTGATGAATGGTTAGCATCTAGATGTGAACCCTTTGTATTTACTTTCATGGAGTCTTCTCTTTACTGTTGACTTAGAGACAGATACACCTACTTCACTGAGAGTGTTCTGGACTTCAGTTGATGTTGTGAACGGGTTCTTCTTCACCAAAGAAAGTATGAGGCAATCATCCACCACTGTTGTCATCTGTGGACGCCCAGGCCTTTTTGAGTTCCCAAGCTCACCAGTCAATTCCTTTTTTCTCAGAATGTACCCGACTGTTGATTTTGCTACTCCAAGAATGTCTGCTATCTCTCTGATGGATTTTTTCTTTTATTTCAGCCTCAGGATGTTCTGCTTCACCTCAATTGAGAGTTCCTTAGACCGCATGTTGTCTGGTCACAGCAACAGCTTCCAAATGCAAAACCACACACCTGTAATCAACCCCAGACCTTTTAACTAATTCATTGATTACAGGTTAACGAGGGAGACGCCTTCAGAGTTAATTGCACCCCTTAGAGTCCCTTGTCCAATTACTTTTGGTCCCTTGAAAA
Source organism: Anomaloglossus baeobatrachus (assembly GCF_048569485.1). Lineage (NCBI taxonomy): Eukaryota > Metazoa > Chordata > Amphibia > Anura > Aromobatidae > Anomaloglossus > Anomaloglossus baeobatrachus. Next base: position 149,511,738 of record NC_134362.1, on the reverse strand, counting down.
AGAGGAGGCTATGCATTACAGAGCTATGATTCCTAAACCCTTTCTCCGATTTGGATGTGAAAACTCTCATATTGCAGCTGGGAATGTGCACTTTCAGCCCATATTATATATATAATTGTATTTCTGAACATGTTTTTCTAAACAGCTAAAATAACAAAACTTGTGTCACTGTCCAAATATTTTTGGACCTAACTGTATTCAACCCTGAGTAGACCAAGTCCAGGAAGAACTTCTCCCCCCAATATCCCTGGCCGCAGCACAAAGACCCAGAGATGAGGTATTAATCACTGACGGATTAATACCCCCAACCTTGCAGAACCCCGTGCCTGCAACATCCCGGAACCCGGAGCCACCATACCAAGATGGTGTCTTTCTGTCCAGTTACCATTGCCTTCAACCGCCTCTGGACCAGACCTACCCCCCGCCACAGGGCAGGACACGTGACTCCTTATGTGGCCTGGACCCGCCACACACCAAAAGCTTGTGCCACACCTCCACACAATCCCAGTGCCCACAAACAGCACCAATATCGTTAAGATGCACCCCCATTGCATCTCCGAAACCACCAGTTTAGCGACACCAATTTTTGGTGCCGCACCCCAATAAGGCTCGATTGATACTGCCTACCGAACGAGCCCCTCTCCACTCCAACCTGGCCACACTATCAAACCACCCCACGATTAAAGCCCGGGTACATCTTCCACAAACGCAACAACCAATTTTTATTTTTTTTTTTATAAACATTCTAAATTAACTCTTGAGATGCCCGGGCCACCCAATCGCTGCCTCCCACATACAGGACCAGAACAATCGACCTGTCCTGACCCCGCTGGCGACAATTCGGGCGAGCCTCAGCCTGCCGAGCCCCGAAAACAAACGAGTGCCCACATATCCAAATAAGGCACACCCTCACCACAAAACCCACAGGTTATAAACCCACAGATACAACACCGACCAGTTACACTAACCAAGACATGTTCCACTTCCAAAAGACTCAAACCCCCCCCCCCCCCCTTATTGGCCTTAACACGATAACAACGTAGGCCGAATGTAACGACAAAAATAAAAACAAGAGGACTCCCCAACGTTAAATACGTCTCACAACCTCTTTCCAGAGACCACACCGAGGGGCCTCCGTGGCAGCCCCAATCCAGAAGAAATGCGACCCGTAGTACTCCGGGTCCAGGCGCTCACCTCCGCCCCTTGAAAGCAAGTCTGCAGCACTGCCACAAACTGGTACCTTAACAAAAAGGGGGGGCCCATCCACATGACACACTAACGGGCCTGGGCGTTCTCCCTACATAATTCCGCACCCAGGACCGCATATAACATCACCAACCTTCACAACCCGCCTGATCTGATTCTGTGAGCCACTAAGCTGGCGCTCAACCCTCTGCTCCACCGCAGACACATACTCCAACATCAAACCACCGCCCGTAACCGTAGATGGGCTGACCAACTCCCTGATCTGCAAAGCCCCCATAAAAGGCTAACACAAACCGTTTCGGACAAAAGGAAACAAAGACCCGCTCATAATCAGATGAACATATCAACCACAAACCACTCCCAAAACGCTTTAACACAACAAAGGAGATGGGACCCTTGTGTCCTGCTCCTTCACACCCTTGCGAAAACCCCTTCAAGGCCTTGCCGCACCCGAAAATCCTGCAAAAACATCCCTCTCACCCCTAGCATTCAACTAAAAAGCCACAGCCACCACCCTATGGTCCACTGCTGATGCCAACCGACCAACCTGAAAAATTTGTTACTTACCGCTGCCAACAATACCACCAAATACACCACCAGGCCCTCTTAAAACCTGGTCCCAAACAACGTTATCCATGCCGCCCACACTTCGGTATATCAACACCAAGTAACCTCAGTCACCAAGGTCCTGTACCAGCTCCCAAAACACAGCCTCACCAGAGTCCACAAGCCCTCCTGGCCACCCCGTTCCAACCTCGTCTGCCCCCGGCTTCAACTCCGAGACCTGCGGAACTGAAACAAAACAAAGCCACAGCTACCCCTTTGTTGACTCCCGGCACAGGTTATGCCACATCTGTAATTTTTTTATTTTTTTTACCGCATACATTTGAGAACCAAATGCCACAAATACAACACCCTTGGCCCAGAATTAGCCAACAAACCATTAATCGAATCCACCAGCGACTGATAGTTACAATGATAGCACATCTTCCTCTCGGAAAAACTGCTAACTCCCACAACTCGACCACCACCACAAATTGGAAGCAATACCCACCATGCCAAACCAACCAACCGGTCCCGCTGCATCCGAGTACAGCTGCAACATTTCATCAGGTACAACCTTACACAGCCACAATGCGCGACCATTGAATCGCCCTAAGAAAACATCCTACACCATCAGATCGTCCTTGATCTACCTCGTGCCCCCCCCATAAAATGAGCCGATGGCTCCACCCTTGGTGCGGCCGTCGACAGCCGTCCAGCAAACACACACCCCATCGGCGTAACTCTGCACTCGCAGTTCAACTGCCCCAGCAAAGACTGCGCCACCTTAAACTGCACCGTCTTAGCTGATCTAACTGCCTCTATCGCAGCCCATAGGACCACACCATTACCCACGAAGCCTACACTCCATAGCCATAACATCAATCTCTATCCCCCACCAACCGCATCACTGACACTGGACCTTCAGTCCTTTCCTGCGCCTACGGGACGCCAAAAGATTATCCGCCACCTTCTGCAATGAAACAACAAACCCACACGAATCATCGGACCCGCCGACCCAATACAAAAGAGAATCATCCTATAATGAATGAGAGATGTAAGCTTGGAAACACCACGCACAACCCACTCCCCAAAGAAATAACCGCCTCAAATAGGAACATGAAATGAAACAACTCGTCAGCAAACACCGACCAACGTAATAACTCCCATCCCCACAGCAGCACCAGAACTGCTGGCTAGCAGGGTGGATCAGTAACAACCTAAATGCCGCCTCCACATCCACCTTCGGCATCAATGCTTCACGGCTCACCGCCTTTACCAAATCTCACACTCTGTCAAACGACACATAATAAACCGCCGACAATTCTGCTGCACAGCAGGCATACACCGATGACTCCTCCGGATAAGATAAGTTTTGAACAAGCCGAAATATATTCGGCTCCTTTTCGGCACTACCCCCAACAGAGAAACCCAATCATGACAAGGAAGGCCCCGAATGGCCCACCCATCCTGCCTAAAGCCACTTCCTTACCCCACTTTCCACTGACAACATCCGGGCATCTCCTAGCCAAGCGCCAATTCCAATAAGGAGGCGAAGATCCACCAACACCAACAGAATGCCAAAAACGCAGGAATTACTATGTCTCTTTCCCCAGCCCGAACATTTATGCTTAAGACAACCGGCTGCCCCAAATCTGCACTGCCCATCATTCTACTGCCCCCAAAAAAACCCCATCGTCTGGTTCGCCGGGGTTCCAAGTCCCGAACACCCGACTGGCCCCCAAAAGGGCTGATTAGGAGCCGCCATCAACCGCATCCCTAAGATTATGCCCGTATGATCCTACCACATACTTGCACGCAACACCTTCCCCTGCAGAAATTACTCAGCGTACAGAAGCCAGGCTAACCCGCCATATGACCTAACAAATGCATCCATATAACCAAACCATGCCGAACAATTACCCAATTCTTTCTCCCGATACACTCGCCAAAAACGCAAATGCCTGCAGCCACGTTGCAAATGTCCGAGGGGTGAGCCTATACCGGAGCTTCCCCTCCCTTTACTTCTCCTTCCTGGAATCACTTGGCTTGGCCTTATCCAGGTGAAACTGTTCCAGGGGGAGCAGAGAAATTATTTCTACACTCTCCCCTTTCAAATCTTATCCCTCACATCCTCCAGCAGGTGAGACCCCCAGCGGGCCTTCGAAGCACACATACCTCTCACACTTGGCCACTGTCATCCAGATGCACCACCTCATCCCCCTCTTCTTTCCTCACCACTTTCTCTGTCACAGCCCTTGCCGCCTCTGTCCGAAAATGCTCCCCTGCCGCCTAATGCGCCCGCACTCAGCCTGCCGTACCTGCGCTTACTACCGCCGATCCCGTCCATGCCGCCGGCGGCGCATGCGCACTCCCCGCAACTGTAAACACCATCCACTGCAGTAAAACCCCATACCTGGTCAATATCACAGACCCCCTCAGTGCTGCCCTGTCCGCAGCCGCCCCCCCACCAACTGTGCCCCAACCCCGCCGAATCCATGGCTGTGTCACCCGACCGCGACCCAGCGTATCCTGGAATAGAAGTCACGCCTTCCTCCACCATCCGGACATTTGATTCTTCCAACGTCGCTGCTCCCTCCTCCTCCTCGCTGGAGCCGACCGCCTCTGGCTCATGTAATGCAAACGCCGCCGAAGCGCCACCACCACCACGGCCGTCCTCCTGGTACGCCGCGTAGGCACCATCCTCCAGGCTCCAGGCTCCCTGCTGCCTGCAAGGGGAGGGATACCTGTGGCCTGACCCGCTGTCAGCAGACTCTAATCTAGAGCCGCCGCCACATCCTGCCCTCCTGTGCTCATAAAGCATCCGTCCGCCGGGCCCTCCCCCTCCTAGGGGAGACCGCCGCTGCCGAAAGGCACCCGTCGCACCAGTCTCGCCTGCCCTGATGCCGGACCCCTGCTGGCTGCGGCCCCCCGGCCCCCCCCGCCACCCACAGGGGATAACGCTGGCCTCCTTCCTCGCCGGTGCTCTCCTGGCCAGGAGCCGCCGCATGCAGCCCTCCTGGTCCCACGAAAGCCTCTGTCAGCTGGGCCCTCCCCCTCCTGGGGGAGACCGCCGCCGCTGCCGGGAGCTGCACGCCTGATCTGGGTGGCCGGGCAGGAACCGCTGGGCAACTGCCGTCACCCCCACTTACCGTCGCCTCCTGGGCACCTGTCGAACCAGGCTCGCCTGCCCTGGTGCCGGACCCACCACTGGCTGCAGCTCCATGGCCCCCCCACCGTCCATGGGGGGGTAAAGCTGGCCTCAGTCCACCGCCGGGCGCTCTCCCCATCCAGGAGCCACCGCATCCAGCAATCCAGGAGATTTCCTCCCACGGCCGGAGCAGCAGCTGAGTATCATCGCTGCCCACGTCACTACCACGGAGGGTCCCCGAAGGACGGGGGGAAAGGCCACCCGCTGCTGACAGGGGAGCGAGGGGAAAGTGCCAGCGGGTTAACCCCCGACAGCCCAGATGTGGGACCGTGCTGCCAGGGGCCCGTGCACTGCCATGTCAAATTCACCGCTGGTCCTGGATAGCAGACGTCCCGTCGGACGTCAGGATCGCTCCATATCCGGAATTCAAGAGAGAGGGAGAGAGAATAAGACAAATTCCTTACTTAGACCCCTCATCTGCCCCACCTCTTCCTCCAGAGAACTCCTCCTACCCACCAATCCCCTTTTTCTGCCCTATACACAACCCTTCCTGTTCCTATTAACCCCCATCACTCCTTCCCTTCCCTCTAGTCATGTCGCCCCTCCACCCTATGGGTTCCATGGCTTTCTCTCCTCTCCATTTCTGCTCCCCATTTTTAATTTACAAAAGTGCTGCCACTGTTAGGGGCATACTCCAGTGTTCTGGGATACTACCTTAGGGTTTCTTTGCTGCCAAACAAGGTACACCACATGTGCATTCTACACTCCTCTCCATTTCTGCTGCGCAATTTTAATTAAAAAAGTGCTGCCACTGTTAGGGGCATACTCTAGATGTCTGGGATACTACTTTAGGGTTCCTTTGCTGCCAGCAAGGTACACCACATTTGCCTTCTACACTGCTCTCCATTACTGCAACACAATTCTAATGTACAAAAGTGCTGCCACTGTTAGGCGCATACTCCAGTTGTCTGGGATACTACCTTAGGGTTTTCTTTGCTGCCAAGCAAGGTACACCACATGACAAAGCCATTAAACCCATAGGGTATATGGGCGACATGACAGTCTGGAGGGTAGGGAGTTGATGGGGTTAAATGGTGATACCATAGGAAGGTGGAAGAAGATGATGATTGGTTAGGGAGGGGAGTATGGTGGGAGGAAAAGGAGGAGCTGCATGGATATATAGGAGGAGGCGGGGGCCAGTTACTTTCTCTTGCACTTCCTGGACGACAGCTTGGACGGGCTGGGGAACCTCCATCATGACATCCAGCCTGATGGATCCGGACATTGCACATCTGCAGCTTGGACAGCTTGAACGGAACAGGGATTGCAGAGAGGATCTCCAGGTGATCAGCGGTAGCGGCGCATGGGCCCCTGGCAGTGCAGTCCCACATAAGGGCTGCCGGCGTTACCCGTTGGCGCAATCCCCTCACTCCCCCAGTAGCAGCGGACGGCAGTTACGGCCCTCCCACAGGTATTCCCCGGGCGCGGGGGTGGGGCGAGGAGGTGATGTCAGAGCCCCTACGGGGACCCTCCGCGGCGGGCTGAGCAGCAGCAGCATCTGGCGGCTGCTCCGGCCGGCGGGAGGAATCTGCATTCCGGCCGCAACGACCGGGAGTTGGGAGTGGCCAACATGGGGGTCTACTTCCGGTCCCGGGCCTCCTGCTGGAGTAGGAGTGACTGCGGTGGCTCCTGGCTGGGAGTGCGTCCGGCGGCAGAGTGAGGCCAGCAGAACCCCTCGCAGTCGGCAGGGGGACCGCGGGGCTGCGGACGGCAGGAGATCGGGTGCCAGGAGAATATCGGGTGTGCCGGTCCCTGGTGGCGGTGAATGAGCCTGATGGTGGGAACTCTGAGGGACCACCCGGTCACGTACGTCGGTCGTGCAGCCCCCCGGTAGCGGCGGTCTCCCTTGGGGAGGGAGGACCCGGCAACAGGAGGCCTGCGGTGGCCCTGGAGGGCCAGGAATGGTGACTGCTGTGGTCCAGAGCCGGGCGTCAGTGAGGTCGGGTGTGGAGCCCCCCCCTAGCAATCGGCGAGGGGGAGGGGCGCAGTCGCAAGACGTCGAGACCCGGTTTGGCGGCACGGGGGACAGGACGGTCTCCTGGGGCTGTCGCCGTGGGACAAGCAACGGAGCGGGAGATGACTATGCCCACGCGGCGGCTCGCATGGGTGGCCGTGGTGGGGGAGGCATGGCGGAGCTGCCTCACGCATCCAAGATGGAAGTGGACGACGGCGGGGAGGGAGAAGGACATCAGGATGTCAGTAACATTCTGACAGATGGATGGCAGAGGACAATGGGGCAGCAGTTCCGAGGGGACACTGAGCTGCAGTTGGGTGAGAAACATGGTCCTCGGGGGGTTTGGGTCATGTAGTGGAGGCCGGGCCTGAGTTAGGGACGAGGTGGTGCCATGGCGGTATAGCCATGGGGGGTGCATGTGACGTCAGGCCGGTGGTCACAGTTCAGGGTGGGGGATGCAATTTTAGGTCATTGAGGATTGGTTACGGGTGCTGATAATCTCGGCTTGCGCAAGCAGGGGAGACGGAGCATTTATTTGAAGGTTCATTGGTCGGGTTTTATGAGGAATCTTATTCTGCATGGTAGTTCATTTTGGTTGGATTATGCTGGCCGAGGTAAATAGGCAAAGAGGTCCCGCAGTTCGTAGTGTGTGGGGAGTTTTCGGGGGATTTTGTGAGTGATGAGTGTCAGGGCAAGGCTCCGGTATGGCATTAGGGTTGCTGTGGATAAGTGGAGTAAGGAGAGCGGAAATGTGGGAGCTGGTGAGGCGTTGGTTGTTGTCATGGTTTTTCCTTGTGGGTTTGGAACCGCATTTTGGGTGCGGCGTGTTTGGTACGGTTTGGGGTATCGTTAGTTCGAGGGCAGTATGGCTTGGTCCTGGGAGCTGGATGGATTAAGTTGGTAGATGGTAGCCTAGTGGGTACTTCGTGGTTAATTCTCTTATTATCCCATTATGGAGTTTGGTGCTGGGGGGACTGAGGGCCCGGCGGGTCTGAATTGGGGTTCCTGTAGGTGGTGGGCAGCTTTGGGCGGTTGCTGGTGAACTCGGTAATCAGCAATGGGGGGCTGCAGATGGAACGATGGCATTCCTCGTATACCCGTGAGGATGGGGGGCGATGCAAGTTGGGTTTGGACCTCTGATATGAGGGCTCGCAGGGGGTTGTGTGTTACAAGGTTTCCTTTAGGAACAATATGTTTGGATATGGTGTTTGGAAAGTTTGTGTCTCCTGATGCCGATAGTTGCGTATGGAGTCAATCAGGATAGTGGTATGGGGGGCAATTTTACGGTGTACTTTTTAGTGCAGGCAACTTGTCGTTGGTGTGGTTTGCGGAAGGAAGTGGGACGCAAATTATTGTTTGGAGAGGTTGTTGGGGACCTTGGGGATTGAAAGTAATGCTTCGGCATCTTTGCCTCAGCCATGGTGCAGGGCGAGGGTTGTGATTGTGTGGTGGTTTTGTAGGCCTGTTAACTTTGGTGGACATGGTTCCGTTAGGCCGGGTGGGCTTCCTGGAAAGTTAAAGGGGCCCAAATTTGGATGATGGTTGTCCAATAGTGTGGTGGTTGAGTACGGGGGAAGGTCTTAGAACTTTTCTGGGTATGGCAGATTGAGCCGGTAGTGATTTATTGCTCTAGGGAGTGGTATGTCTAATGCATGTGTTATGAGTCTGGGGGAAGGCCGAGGGCGGTTTATTCCCTCGCCTCTTGGTTAGGCTGCTAGGACGACTTTTCGGGAAATTTGGAGGTTATGGATCAGAATTATTGCCAAGTGGGGGTCACTTTAGCCGTTTCACGGATGGGAACCTGGTTCCGGGTACGAGGTGACCCAGTTAAGTAGGCAGTGTAAGTGTGATACTGTTTGGAATATATTAACCCCAGTTGCAGTTGAATTCAGCTGGAGACAGGAGGAGGGGCGGGGAGACGGTATGGCAGTTTATTTGGTCAGTAATGGGTAGGCCGATGGTACTGTCAGTGTTGCAGTTAATTGGTTTAACTGATGCCGGTGGGGCATGGCAGTGATCCAGGCATGGTTTGGGAGCTCGTGGCACGGTGTGTCGGGGTGTGCCTGAGTGGCCGTCAGAGGGAGCCAGTGATGTGGCTGGGTCCCTGTTGAGGAGGAGACAGGGTTACTTAAAAGTTGTTTAGTACTACGGGGTGGTACTGGCTTATAAGTAGGATGGTGTGGAAAGGAATGAGGTGGATTCCTGTATGTTGTTTTGGGTACCGAGTCGTGGTATCAGGGGTGATTTATACATGGTGGTGGCCTTGTTATGGGGTGGCCATGGTGTCGTGGCCCATATTGAAGGGCGATTTAAAAAAAAAAAAAGAATGAATAAATTGGGATACGGGTAGGTTCAAGAGATTTGAGGTGGCATGTGCGGTCACCAAGGATGATGGTAGTGCGGTGTAGTAAGGTGAGCTGGTAACATTGGCTGGTGCATATGGGAGGCTCAGAGCTTAAGTTGATGGATGGAAGGGTTTAATGGTTGGTTTAGGCTTGCAAGTTAGAGAAGCAAGCTTTGGGTTTGTAGGGGTCCAGGCCACGCAAGGTGTCACGTGGCCTGTCCTGTGGCGGGGGTAGGTCTGGTCCAGAGGCGGTTTAACGGATAATGTTATTTGATTGAAGAGTCACTTGTAGGATATAGTGGCTCCGGTTACAGGAGCCACTATTTTGTCGGGGTAAGGGATTACTCCTTTGGTGAGTATTACCTCATATACTGTATATGGGATCGTTGTTATGGTCAGTGATCCTTTTGGTGACATGGTAATCGCAGGAGGAGTCACTAGTTGGGTTTCTGGTTCTGGATCCAAGCACAGTGCAGGCACTGGGTTCTGCACAGCATGGGGGTTTTGATCCGTAGGTGATTAATACCTCTTATCTCTGGGCTGGTTGCAGCCGGGGATGTTGTTACATTAAAGTCTCTAACAGGATTTAAGTTTTGAGTTCACAGTTACTGTTACGCACATGGGGGATTGATCCGTAGTGTGAGGTAGCGTGGTCAGCTGCACGGCAGAAGACACGGGATCCAGGCACCAATGGTCACAGCACACGGTTTATTACACAAACCAAAAGTCCAACAACAATATACATGTGCTCCCCGGGCAGACACTCAGGGAGTTGTGTTCACTCCCTCACACTAAGGCCCCACGCCCATGTTCCTGTTTCCTTTTAACCCTCCTTTCAGCCTGCAGGGAAACAGCATAAACCCTGGAGTGGAGTTGCTTTCTATGCATGGAGTGAGCACAACCGGGGCGAGACATACCGGCCGTCATAGATAACCCCGGTCACAGTCTCACACACCCCCCCTCAGTTCAAGCGAGCGGGGTTGAACTCCCGCCATCAAACACGGGCCGCGGGACAAGTCATCGGCGTTGCCCTGCAACCTACCGGCCCGGTGTTCAACCGTAAACCAGAAGTTCAGCAGAGAAAGGAACCACCGGGTAACCCGGGCATTCCGTTCCTTGGCGGACCTCATCCAGACCAGCGGAGAGTGATCAGTCACCAAGCGAAACTGTCGTCCCAGCAGGTAATAGCGTAGGGAATCCAAGGCCCACTTGATCGCCAGGCACTCCTTCTCCATTACGCTATAATTCCGCTCGGGAGGGGTGAGCTTCCTACTTAAGAAGGTGACGGGGTGTTCCTCCCCCTGAACCACCTGAGACAGCACTGCCTCCAGGCCGACCTCCGAGGCGTCAGTCTGTACTATGAACTCCTTCCGGAAATCAGGGTTGATAAGAACGGGCTGTCCGCACAGGACCCCCTTCAGGGCCCGGAATGAGTCCTCGGCCTGCTGAGTCCAGCGCACCATGATGGACTTCTTGCCTTTGAGAAGGTCCATCAAGGGGGCTGATAGTCCCGCAAAATTTTTTACATACCTCCTGTAGTACCCCACGATACCCAGGAAGGCCCTAACCTGCTTCGTGGTCAGGGGTCTAGGCCACTTCTGGATCGCCTCAACTTTGTTAATTTGGAGCTTAATCACTCCTTGGCCTATTACGTAGCCCAAGTAGCGGGCTTCCGTGAGCCCCAACGCACATTTCTTGGGATTGGCTGTCAATCCGGCTGTTCGGAGCGCGTTCACCACTGCTTGTACCTGTTCCAAGTGGGTCTGCCACTCAGAGCTGTAAATAATGATGTCATCAAGGTACGCTGATGCATACGCCTGGTGGGGTTCCAGCACCAGGTCCATCAACCTCTGGAACGTGGCCGGAGCGCCATGTAACCCAAAAGGCAAGACAACATAGTGGAAGAGACCCTCCGGCGTAACAAAAGCGGTTTTCTCTTTGGCAGACTCCGTCAGTGGCACCTGCCAGTACCCCTTGGTCAGGTCGAGCGTGGTGAAATATCGCGCCTGTCCCAGCCTATCAATCAGCTCATCCACCCGGGGCATGGGGTAGAGATCGAACTTGGATACTTCGTTCAATCTCCTAAAGTCGTTGCAGAACCTTAAGAAGCCATCGGGTTTTGGTATTAGGACAATGGGACTAGCCCATTCACTCCGGGATTTTTCGGTGACCCGGAGGCGTAGCATCGTCTTCACTTCCTCTGATATGGCTTGTCTTCGAGCCTCCGGCACCCGGTATGACTTCAGGCGTACCTTCAGGTGAGGCTCGGTGACAATGTCATGTCGTATCAGACTGGTCCTACCAGGCAGTTCGGAGAAGACATCGGGGTTCTGCTGAACCAGCCGTCTGGCCTCTCGCCTCTGTTGCTTGGTGAGGGCTTCTCCAATCCTTACTTCCGGTTCTTTCTCTCTGGAAGTCGCTGGAGCCGGGTTTGAACGACCCGAAGAGGAGGGAGATGGGAAAAAAGCAACCATCAGGCTTTCCCGTTCCTGCCAAGGTTTTAATAGGTTGACATGGTATATTTGTTCAGGTTTCCGCCTACCGGGCTGCAATACCTTATAGTTGACCACCCCGACTCTTTCCTTTATCTCGTAGGGGCCTTGCCACTGAGCCAGGAATTTACTCTCCACCGTGGGGATCAATACCAACACCCGATCCCCGGGGTTAAAGGTCCGCACGGTGGCTTGTCTATTGTAGCGGCCACTTTGCGCGGCCTGAGCCTCCTGTAATGCTCCTTCACAATTGGCATGACCGCGCTTATGCGGTTCTGCATTCCTAAAATGTGTTCAATCACACTTTTATGGAGGGTGGGCTCTTGCTCCCATGTTTCCTTTGCCAGGTCCAACAATCCCCGGGGATGTCGCCCGTATAACAACTCAAAAGGCGAAAACCCCGTGGATGCCTGTGGCACCTCTCGGATGGCAAACATCAAATAGGGAAGCATCATATCCCAGTCTTTCCCGTCTTTGGAAATCACCCTTTTGAGCATGGTTTTCAGGGTTTTATTGAATCGCTCCACTAAACCGTCCGTTTGAGGATGATACACAGACGTACGCAACTGCTTGATTTGGAGTAGCCGGCATAGCTCTTTGGTCACTTTAGACATGAATGGGGTCCCCTGATCCGTAAGGATCTCCTTGGGCAACCCCACCCGGCAGAACACAGCAAACAACTCCCGAGCTATAAGCTTCGCTGCAGTATGTCTGAGAGGTATCGCCTCTGGATACCGGGTGGCATAGTCAACGATCACTAGGATGTGTTGGTGCCCTCGAGCGAACTTTACGAGGGGCCCCACCAGATCCATTCCTATCCGTTCAAAAGGGACTTCTATAATGGGTAAGGGTACCAACGGACTGCGAAAGTGGGCCAGGGGTGCGGTAAGCTGACACTCCGGGCAGGTTTTGCAGAACCGTTTTACCTCCCCAAAGACCCCGGGCCAATAGAACCTTTGCAATATTCGCTCCTGCGTTTTCTTGACCCCTAGGTGGCCACTCATCAGGTGTTTATGAGCCAAGTCGAGGACCCGCCGGCGATATGGCCGGGGCACCACCAACTTCTCTACCCCCACGCCCCGTATTTCATCTACCCGGTAGAGTAAATCCTGTTTAAGAGCGAAATGGGGGTACCTTTCCTGGGCACCGGGCAACTGTGCCACCCCGTCAACCACTGTTACCCGACTCCGGGCATGTATTAATGTAGGATCCTGGAGTTGGGCTGTCCCAAACGTATCCGGGGACGCCTCCAACTCCGGGATGGGCTCGACCATCTCAGCCTCTCCTGCCAAAACCTCTAGGGGCGATCTATCGGGTTCACATTCTGTCCCTATCATGGGGACCCCTACGGCAGGCGTCCCGGATTCGGGATTGTCGGGCTCAGGTCCCGGACTGTCCAATATCTGAGGGGACTTAGGAGGCCCCTTCCATAAAGTCCAAAAATAGGGCAGATCCCTTCCTAGGATCACGTCATAGGGAAGAGTGTTAATAAGTCCCACCTCATGTTGCACCTGACCGCAAGGTGCTGTGATGGTGACAATCCCTGTGGGATAGCCTCGGCAGTCCCCATGTATGCAAACCACCCCCACGGTATGTCCTGTGGCTTTTACTTCAGCCCTTAGGGTTGATCGCACCAGGGTCACTAAGCTTCCGGAATCCAACAAGCCTGTAACCGGACATCCATTCACCTGTATTTGGCACAAGTGGGGCTCAGTCTCCGGGGAGACAAGGTCAGCGGTACACACCACCTGAGCATACATTGAACTCTGCCGGGTAACCCCACAATCCATGGGCTCCGTGGTGAGTGGACACTGGGCTTCCATATGTCCCACCCGCTGGCACCGCCAACATCTAATAGTGAAGGAAACCCCCTTGACGAGTTGTCGTTTAGGGTACATAGCCTTCCGGACCTCAGGGACGGCGGGCGCGGCCTCGGACGGGACGGTAGCGGTCTCCCGCACCGGTGTCAGCGGTGGGTCCTTGACTCTAGGCTTGGAGGGGCCGGACCGACGGGCGGTACGCAAAGTCTCAGTGTTCCGTATCAAGTCCTGCGTAGCCACATGCCGCTCCACCAGGCATACTAATTGGTCCAGGGTACTTGGGTCGCCCTGTCCTACCCACCGTTGAATGGTGACGGGTAAAGTGCGCACAAAGCGATCAACTACTACCCTTTCCACCATTTGCGCAGGGCTCAGAGTGTCAGGCTGCAACCACTTCTTTACCAGATGCAACAAGTCATAGGCCTGGGAGCGTACGGGTTTGGCTTCCTCATAGAACCACTGATTTACCCGCTGAGCTCGTACATAGGTATTCACCCCCAACCGAGCAAGTATTTCGGCTTTCAGGGTCACATATTCTATGGCGTCCTCGGTACAGAGGTCCAGGTACGCTTTTTGGGGCTCCCCCGTCAGATAGGGCGACAATACCTCAGCCCACTGGGGGGTCGGCAGCTTTTCCCGCTCGGCCACCCGCTCAAACACCGCCAGGAACGCTTCCACATCATCCCCCGGGGTCATCTTTTGCAACGCTTGTCTCACCACTTTCCGGACGCTGCCGTCGTCACCCGGTTCCAGGGTTGTTGCTGCCGGTCCGGCACGGATCGACTTGGCCAGGAGCACCATCTGTTCTTGGTGCCTTTTTTCCTGCAATTGCAAGGATTGCTGCTGACGTTCCAACGACCGGAGCAGGTGTGCATTGGTCTGTTGCTGCTGTTCATTAGCCTGTTGTTGCTGTGCATTAGCCTGTTGTTGCTGTGCATTAGCCTGAGCCAGCTGCTTTAGTATGTCCTCCATGGCGTCACCGGGTTTGGGCTGTAGTATAGCCACTCGAATCCAGGACATGTGCTACCGGGTCACCAGGGATGGATGCTACCCCTCACCGGGCTGGCATGCCCGCCGTTCTCCACCATCTGTGAGGTAGCGTGGTCGGCTGCACGGCAGAAGACACGGGATCCAGGCACCAATGGTCACAGCACACGGTTTATTACACAAACCAAAAGTCCAACAACAATATACATGTGCTCCCCGGGCAGACACTCAGGGAGTTGTGTTCACTCCCTCACACTAAGGCCCCACGCCCATGTTCCTGTTTCCTTTTAACCCTCCTTTCAGCCTGCAGGGAAACAGCATAAACCCTGGAGTGGAGTTGCTTTCTATGCATGGAGTGAGCACAACCGGGGCGAGACGTACCGGCCGTCATAGATAACCCCGGTCACAGTCTCACTGTAGGTTATTGATGCCTCATATCTCTAGGCTGGAGGTTTGCGGCCGGGGATGACATGGGGTTGGGGGTGAAGAGTAAGGTGTCGGATTTGAGGCTCAGTTTATAATTAATGCAACTTGGGGGTTTAATCCGTAGGTGCTTAATACCTCCGATCTCTGGGTCGGTGTGTTGCGGCTGGGGATTGTGTTCTGGTGGTGGAATATATATACAGTGGCTTCGGTTACAGGGATCTTGCAGGCATGGGGTCCTGCAAGGTTGGGGTATTGATCCGTAGGGATTAATGCCTCGTATCTCTGTGTCGGTGTGTTGCGGCTAGGGATTGTGTTCTCGTGGTGGAGTATGGCTTCTGGACCGAACTTATGGCGGGGGGTAGGTCTGGTCCAGAGGCGGTTTAACGGATAATGTTATTTGATTGGAGAGTCACTTGTAGGATATATTGGCTCTGGTTACAGGGATCTTGCAGGCATGAGGTCCTGCAAGGTTGGAGTATTGATCCGTAGGTGATTAATACCTCATCTCCGGCCCGGTGTGTGTTGCGGCCAGGGATCATGTTTTGATGGTGGAAGGTGGTTTCTGGACCGGGCCTACCCAGGGTTACATATTGGATTATGTACTGTATTATTATGGTATTACCTATTGTTAAATGTTGGGGACGCCCGTTGGACGGCGCCCCCTTGTGTTAGTGTGTAAACAATAGGCAATAAAGGGCTGCTGTGGCCAATTCAACCAAGTCATAAGCAGTGTCGGTGTGTTAATTATACAAGGTAGGGGGTAATTGGGAGTAATACAGGAATCAACGACCGGACAAATCCCTCCTGGAACTGTCATGCCTTCTACACTCCTCTCCATTACTGCAACACAATTCTAATGTACAAAAGTGCTGCCACTGTTAGGGGCATACTCCAGTTGTCTGGGATACTACCTTAGGGTTGTTTTGCTGTCAAGCAAGGTACACCACATGTGCATTCTACACTCCTCTCCATTTCTGCTACTCAATTTTAACTTAAAAAAGTGCTGCCACTGTTAGGGGCATACTCTAGTTGTCTGGGATACTACCTTAGTGTTCCTTTGCTGCCATGCAAGGTACACCACATGTGCATTCTACACTCCTCTCCATTTCTGCTATGCAATTTTAATTTACAAAAGTGCTGCCACTGTTAGGGGCATACTCCAGTTGTCTGGGATACTACCTTAGGGTTTCTTTGCTGTCAAGCAAGGTACACCACATGTGCATTCTACATGACCATTGAGGAAGGATTCTCCAGTCGTGCTGTGTGTGTGTGTTACCCACCAATACCATTTGTAAATAATACACAGACTGCATGTGACTTGGTTTTAAATTGGCCACAGAAGCCTTTATTACCTATTATTTACATTCTAAACACAAGGGGGCGCCGTCCAACGGGCGACCCCAACAAATAATAATAGGTAACACAGTAACCAATACAGTAAATATATAACCCTGAGTAGGCCCAGTCCAGGAACAAATTCTCACCCCAATATCCCTGGCCGCAACACACCGACCCAGAGATGAGGTATTAATCACCGACGGATTAATACCCCCAACTTTGCAGAACCCCGTGCCTGCAACATCCCGGAACCCAGAGCCACCATACCAAGATGGTGTCTCTCTGTCCAGTTACCATTGCCTTCAACCGCCTCTGGACCAGACCTACCCCCCACTGTTGTGACAAAAAAAAAACCCAGCCAAATATTCCCCTCAGTAGCAAAACACAAGGGAGGGTGGGCAGGGATCGCTCCATATCTGGAAGTCAAGAGAGAGGGGTAAGACAAATTCCTTACTTAGACATCTCATCTGCCCCACCTATTCCTCCAGAGAACTCCTCCTACCCACCAATCCTCTTTTTCTGCCCTATACACAACCATTCCTGTTCCTATTAACCCCCATCACTCTTTCCCTTCCCTCTAGTCATGTCGCCCCTCCACCCTATGGGTTGCATGACTTTCTTGACCATTGAGGAAGGATTCTCCAGTCGGGCTGTGTGTGTGTGTTATCCACCAATACCATTTGTAAATAATACACGGACTACATGTGACTAGGTTTTAAATTGGCCACAGCAGCCTGTTATTTACATTCTAAACACAAGGGGGCGCCGTCCAACGGGCGACCCCAACAAATAACAATAGGTAACACAGTAACCAATACAGTAAATATATAACCCTGAGTAGGCCCAGTCCATGAACAACTTCTCACCCCAATATCCCTGGTCGCAACACACTGACCCAAAGATAAGGTTTTAATCACCGACGGATTAATATCCCCAACTTTGCAGAACCCCGTGCCTGCAACATCCTGGAACCCGGGAGCCACCATACCAAGATGGTGTCTCTTTGTCCAATTACCATTGCCTTCAACCGCCTCTGGACCAGACCTACCCCCCGCCACAGGGCAGGGCACGTGACTCCTTACGTGGCCTGGACCCGCCACACACCAAAAGCTTGTGCCACACCTCCACGCAATCCCAGCGCCCACAAACAGCACCAATATCGTTAAGATGCACCCCCATTGCATCTCCGAAACCACCAGTTTAGCGACACCAATTTTTGGTGCCGCACCCCAATAAGGCTCGATTGATACTGCCTACCGAACGGGCCCCTCTCCACTCCAACCTGGCCACACTATCAAACCACCCCACAATTAAGGCCCAGGTTCATCTTCCACAAACGCAACAACCAATTTTTTTTTTTATAAACATTCTAAATTAACTCTCGAGATGCCCGGGCCACCCAATCGCTGCCTCCCACATACAGGACCAGAACAATCGACCCGTCCCAACCCCACTGGCGACAATTCGGGCGAGCCTCAGCCTGCCGAGCCCCGAAAACAAACGAGTGCCCAAATATCCAAATGAGGCACACCCTCACCACAAAACCCACAGGTTACAAACCCACAGATGCAACACCGACTGGTTACACTAACCAAGACATGTTCCACTTCCAAAAGACTCAACCTCCCCCCGTTGGCCTTAACACGATAACAATGTAGACCGAACGTAACGACGAAAATAAAAACAAGAGGACTCCCCACCTCCAAATACGTCTCACAACCTCTTTCCCAAGACCACACCGAGGGGCCTCCGTGGCAGCCCCAATCCAGAAGGAATACGACCCGTAGTACTCCGGGTCCGGGCACCCACACCCGCCCCTTGCAAGCAAGTCTGCAGCACTGCCACAAACTGGTACTTTAACAAAAAAGGGGGGGGGGGCATCCACGTGACACACTAACGGGCCTGGGCATTCTCTCGACATAATTCCGCACCCAGGACCGCGTATAACATCACCAACCTTCACAACCTGCCTGATCTGATTCTGTGAGCCACTAAGCTGGCGCTCAACCCTCTGCCCCACCGCAGACACATACTCCAACATCAAACCACTGCCCATAACCGTAGATGGGCTGACCAACTCCCTTATCTGCAAAGCCCCCATAAAAGGCTAACACAAACCGTTTCGGACAAAAGGAAACAAAGACCCGCTCATAATCAGATGAACCTATCAACCACAAACCACTCCCAAAACGCTTTAACACAACAAAGGAGATGGGACCCTTGTGTCCTGCTCCTTCACACCCTTGCGAAAACCCCTTCAGGGCCTTGCCGCACCCGAAAATCCTGCGAAAACATACCTCTCACTCCTAGACTTCAACCAAAAAGCCACAGCCACCACCCTATGGTCCACTGCTGATGCCAACCGACCAACCTGAATAATTCGTTACTGCTGCCAACAATACCACCAAATACTCCACCGGGCCCTCCTAAAACCTGGTCCCAAACAACGTTATCCATGCTGCCCACACTTCGGTATATCAACACCAAGTAACCTCAGTCACCAAGGTCCTGACCCAGCTCCCAAAACACAGCCTCACCAGAGTCCACAAGCCCTCCTGGCCACCCCGTTCCAACCTCGTCCGCCCCCGGCTTCAACTCCCGAGACCTGTGGAACTGAAACCAAACAAAGCCACAGCTACCCCTTTGTTGACTCCCGGCACAGGTTATGCCACACCTGTAATTTTTTATTTTTTTTTTACCTCATACATTTGAGAACCAAATGCCGCAAATACAACACCCCTGGCCCAGAATTAGCCAACAAACCATTAATCGAATCCACCAGCGACTGATAGTTACAATGACAGCACACCTTCCTCTCGGAAAAACTGGAACTAACAGAGTTAAATAGATGGGTAGAGTGCTCAAAAAGGGACTAACATGTAATCTCAACCGTATTTTAAAATGTGCTATTTTTATTTATATTCATTAAAATGTACCCACAAACAGACACACAAACATATAAATGAGAATGGATCACGTTATCCTTGTAAATAACCAAGGAGTTTTATATACACACTCACTTAAGGAAAGGGAAGGGAAACTAATATGGCCCTATAAGGGTAGTGTATCCCTACCTAACAACGGAGGATATGACACCATAAGTTACCGGGCGCCCTCGTTCCACGTCGGCTCTCCCTCTCCCTGACCCTAATATAGGGATGGGATGGAAAACCCTATAGTGGTGCTTGCACAGTACAATATATATGAGTTCCCAAATGGTAATACTCCTCCCTGTATTGTTTTCCTTAGATCAAGAAGGTATCAATTTACTGATCTATAACCAGGAATTCCTATTCATGATACTAGCACTGTACAAGACGTATAGACTTCTATTCCTAATAAATTATCTTTATGCAAGGTAGTGATCCGTAAGAGTTATTTACAACCACATATGTTACAGGGTGGTATACCCCAAAAGTATACTACAGTCACCTAGAGTCATATCACAAGGGGCTCAGGTAATCTCCCCATTATACCCCAGGAGCTGAAAGAAAAATGGGATACAGACACCCCTGCAAATTACTGCAAAATAGAAAAGGTTGCTCCAATCATATTTTATATAATATAGTATAACAGGGAGAAAAGATGAATTATTTCCCTGAGAAGCAGGAATCCAGGCCTGCCAGGCCTCAATGCGTTTCTCCTCTCCCTTCAGAGGTTCATCAGGAGGCTAAGGGGAGATGGCAGCAGGTCCTGTTTAGAGATGAGCGAACCGGTCGCGGTTCGGCTCGAGGTCGGCTCGCCGAACGGGGGTCCTGTTCGAGTTCGGTTCGTCGAACGTTCGACGAACTGAACTCGAACCAATAGGCTATAATGGGAGGCAATCACAAACACATAAAAATGCATTATAAATGCACACAAACAGTTAATAAACATTGCCATAACACTTACCGGTCCCCGCGATCCCTTCTGCACTCTGTCTCCTGCCGCTATTCCATCCGATGATCGCTTAATCCTCCCAGTGACCTGCACTGCCAGCAGAGATGCAGGACCTATCGTGACGTCAAAATAGCCATGTGACCAGTCACGTAGCTATTATCTCATTGGCTACAGACTGGTCACATGACTATGACGCGTCATGTAGGACCTGCGAGTGCATCTCTCCGGTACACGGTGCACATATGTGTATCGCCGTGTACAGGCGACATGCTCTAGCACACGGTCGACTCCCCGTTCCGTTAGGGACCGGCTGACACAGCCGGTCATTAACGGAGATCACCGTTGCCATAGCAACGCAGTTAGCGGTGACGTCACCGCTAACCGTGGCTCCGAGAGCACCGTTGCTATGGTAACGCGTCTGTCAGCGTTACCGCTGTTACCGCTGACAGCCAGCACTGATCACTCACGGAGTGAAGGCTGCCCGCTGCTTCCCGATTGTAGTGAGGATTGTAGTGAGGATGAGGTTCCCCAGCCCCAAGTGATGAGCTGGTGAACCTCATCCTCACTACAATCGTCACTACTACTACACTAGTGAGGATTGTAGTGAGGATGAGGTTCCCCAGCCCCAAGTGATGAGCTGGGGAACCTCATCCTCACTACAATCGTCACTACTACTACACTAGAAAGAAAGAAGACAGAAGAGCAGAATCGTGGAGGGCTGACAGGGGGTAATAAAGATGGAGTCTCTAATGTGTCTGTGTATTTATTTCTATTAAAGTATTTTTTCTCTGTGTGGTTTTTTTTTTTTAACCCTTTATTGGAGATTCTTAATGGCCGGGTCAAACGTGCCTGACATTAAGAATCTCTGGCTTAATACTGGCTAGTAAAACAAAGCCAGTATTAACTCATGATTACCCAACAAGCCACCCGGCTCCAGGGCTGTTGGAAGAGTTGGATACAGCGCCAGATGATGGCGCTTCTATGAGAGCGCCATTTTCTGGGACGGCTGCGGACTGAAATCCGCAGCAGAGGCGCCCAGAAACCTCGGGCTAACCTGTGCTGCGGATTCCAATCCCCAGCTGCCTAGTTGTACCCGGCTGGACACAAAAATGGGGCGAAGCCCACGTCATTTGTTTTTTAATTATTTCATGAAATAAGTGAAATAATTAAAAAAAACGGGCTTCCCTATATTTTTAGTTCCCAGCCGGGTACAAATAGGCAACTGGGGGTTGGAGGCAGCCCGTGGCTGCCTGCTGTACCTGGCTAGCATACAAAAATATGGCGAAGCCCACGTCATTTTTTTGGTGGGCAAAAAAATTCTGCATACAGTCCTGGATGGAGTATGCTGAGCCTTGTAGTTCTGCAGCTGCTGTCTGCTCTTCTCCATACAGACAGACAGCAGCTGCAGAACTACAAGGCTCAGCATACTCCATCCAGGACTGTATGCAGAAGTTTTTTGCCCCCTGAAAAAATTATGTGGGCTTCGCCATATTTTTGTATGCTAGCCAGGTACAGCAGGCAGGTACGGCTGCCCCCAACCCCCAGTTGCCTATTTGTACCCGGCTGGGAACCAAAAATAAAAGGAAGCCCTTTTTTTATTATTTCATGAATTTCATGAAATAATTAGAAAACAAATGACGTAGGCTTCGCCCCATTTTTGTGTCCAGCCAGGTACAACTAGGCAGCTGGGGATTGGAATCCGCAGCACAGGTTGGCCCGAGCTTTCTGGGCCCCACTGCTGCAAATTGCAGTCTGCAGCCGCCTCAGAAAATGGCATTTTCATAGAAGTGCCATATTCTGGCGCTGTATCCAACTCTTCCAGCACCTGCCTGCTATACCTGGCTAGCATACAAAAATATGGCGAAGCTCACGTCCTTTTTTTGTAGTTTTTTGGCAAAAAAAATAAAAAATGCTTCCCTGGATTTTCCATTGCCAGTGAAGGTAACACCAAGCAGTGGGGGTTAGCAGCCAGTAGCTGCTTGGATTACCCTTAGCTAGCAATACAAAAAATGCAGCGGGAGCCCATATATATTTTTTTTAATTATTTATTTAAATAACTAAAAATAAAATGGGCTTCCCTGTATTTTGATTGCTGGACATCACAGTGCTGTAAAAATAAATCTTTAAAAAAATGACGTAGCGCTCGGCGGTATTTTTGATTCTCAGCGCAGATAAAGCAGACAGCTATGGGTTGCCACCCCCATCTGCCTGCCGTTACCTTGGTTGGCGATCAAAATACAGGGAAGCCCATTAATTTTTTCTATTTAAAAAATAGTTAAAAAAAAAATGACGTTGGGTCCCCCCATTTTTGATAGCCAGCTAGGGTAAAGCAGACGGCTGTAGCCTGAAAACCACAGCTGGCAGCTTTACCGTGGTTGGGGATCCAATGTGGAGGTCCCCTCAGGCTCTTTTTTATAATTATTTTATAAATATTAATAATTACACAATAAAAGTAGGGTCCCCCCCAAATTGGATCACCAGCCAAGGTAAAGCGGACAGCTGTGGTCTGGTATTCTCAGGGTGGGAAGGTCCATAGTTATTGGGCCTTCACAGCCTAAAAATAGCAGGCCGCAGGCACCCCAGACGTGGCGCATCCACTAGATGCGCCAATCCTGGCGCTTCACCCCAGCTCATCCCGTGCCCTGGTGCAGTGGCAAACGGGGTAATAAATCGGGTTGATACTAGCTGTAAAGTCACCTGAGATCAAGCCCAGCAGTTTGTGATGTCATGGCGTCTATTAGATACCCAACATCATAAACTGTCAGTACTAACAAAAAAAAAAAAAATCGACAAAAGAAATTTATTTGAAAAAACAGTCCTCAAAACATTTCCTCTTTCACCAATTTATTGTAAGAAAAAAAAAAAAAGGGGGTCCCACGACGACTCTGGACCGTCTAGAATATGGGGGGGGGAGACACTCAGGGAACGTATCCCCCATTTTCTAGGAGTGCAGACCCTTCATGTGAGGAGTGTGGGTGCAATGAATCTGCACTCACTCTTCTCGGGTCCACAGCAGCAGAGTCCATGTCGTAATGGTTGCTACCAAAGCTGCAATGCCCTGCTCATGAGGTAAAGGCATGCCTAATCAGGAGAACTACTGTAGAGGAAGCTCTGCTCACTGGTATATAGGTGCTCAGAGGTAATAATAGATAAAATTAGTGAGTAACCTCGGCACTCTAAATCTCCCAGACTAAGTCAGTAAGTCACAACGGATAGTAATGCAAAATCACTCTTTATTGGTCCGTATTAAGAAAAAAAAAATTTTCATAAGCATATATGTTTTTGTCCAAAACAAGTTACAAATGACGTTTCGGCCTGAGCCTTCGTTAGATTGGACTTATCTGCATGTAATCATGAAAAATGACAATAATCAGTATCACATAAGAGTGAGAGAACAATAACATAAACTCGAACAATGTAGCGGTACAATTGGGATGCAGCAAAAAAATTGCAACACAGCAAGAAATGAAACACATGATACAAATGTCATAATACAGTACAAGGACAATATAGTAATGACAAATATGGGGTCAGAGTAGGCTTAGACAGCTCTGGTACGAAAGAGATGTCAATCATAAAGTAACATGTGCAGTAGGTGTAGAGCTACAGTATGCATGGCAGAGCTAATGGGTAGACCGACCATAGAAAAAGAACGGAGAAAAAGTGGAGAAAAAGTGGAGAAAAAGTGGAGAGAAAAAGTGGAGAAAAAAATGGATAAAAAGTGGAGAAAAAGTGGAGAGAAAAAGTAGAGAAAAAGTGGAGAAAAAAATAGAGAAAAAGTGGAGAAAAAGTGGAGAAAAAGTGGAGAAAAAGTGGAGAAAAAGTGGAGAAAAAGTGGAGAAAAAATGGAGAAAAAATGGAGAAAAAGTGGAGAAAAAGTGGAGAAAAAATGGAGAAAAAGTGGAGAAAAAGTGGAGAAAAAGTGGAGAAAAAGTGGAGAAAAAATGGAGAAAAAGTGGAGAAAAAGTGGAGAAAAAGTGGAGAAAAAATGGAGAAAAAAATGGAGAAAAAGTGGAGAAAAAGTGGAGAAAAAATGGAGAAAAAAATGGAGAAAAAGTGGAGAAAAAGTGGAGAAAAAAATGGATAAAAGGTGGAGTAAAAGTGGAGAAAAAGTGGAGAAAAAAATGGATAAAAAGTGGAGAAAAAGTGGAGAAAAAAATGGATAAAAAGTGGAGAAAAAGTGGAGAAAAAGTGGAGAAAAAATGGAGAAAAAAAGGGAGAAAAAGTGGAGAAAAAGTGGAGAAAAAATGGAGGAAAAAATGGAGAAAAAAATGGAGAAAAAGTGGAGAAAAAAATGGATAAAAGGTGGAGAAAAAGTGGAGAAAAAGTGGAGAAAAAATGTAGAAAAAGTGGAGAAAAAGTGAAGAAAGAGTGGAGAAATAGTGGAGAAAAAATGGAGAAAAAAATGTAGAAAAAGTGGAGACAAAATGTAGAAAAAGTGGAGAAAAAGTGGAGAAAAAATGGAGAAAAAGTGGAGCACCCTTTGGTGCCTTTCATGTGGCACTAAGGGGTGCTTTCCTTTGTATTGAGCCAAAAAAATGAAAAAAAAAATGACGTAGGGTTCCCCCTAGTTTTGTAGCCAGCTAGGGTAAAGCAGACGGCTGCAGCCTGCAGACCACAGCTGGCAACCTCACCTTGGCTGGTAATCTAAAACTGAGGGCACCCCACGCTGTTATTTTAAATTAAATAAATAATTTAAAAAAAAAAACACGTAGGGGTCCCCCAAAATTGGATCACCAGCCAAGGTAAAGCAGACAGCTGGGGCCTGATATTCTCAGACTAGGGAGGTCCATGGTTATTGGACTCTCCCCAGCCTAAAAATAGCAGGCCGCAGCCGCCCCAGAAGTGGCGCATCCATTAGATGCGCCAAGCCTGGTGCTTCGCCCCAGCTCATCCCGTGCCCTGGTGCGGTGGCAAACGGGGTAATATATGGGGTTAATACCAGATGTGTAATGTCACCTGGCATCAAGCCCTGGGGTTGGTGAGGTCAGGCGTCTATCAGATACCCGACATCACCAACCCAGTCAGTAATAAAAAAAAATAGACGACAAACACATTTTTATTTGAAAAAACACTCCCCAAAACATTCCCTCTTTAACCAATTTATTAGAATGAAAAACAAATCCAGGTCTGCTGTAATCCAAGGGGTTGCCATGACGATCCACACTGTCCCAGTCAATGAAGAGCAGGATGTTCCCCATTGGCTGGGAGAGCAGTGCAGTGACCTGAGCTAACATCAATGGGTCAGCCCAGGTCCCTGCAGGGGATGACAAGTGCTGCTGTCAGCGAGGTACATTACCTGCGCTGATCTCCTGCACAGCTGACAGCACCTGTCACTGAGTTCAATGACCGGCGCCTTCACAGCCAAATATCGCGAGAGGCCCGTGACGTCACCGCTAGTCAGTCTCAGGTCGGAAGCGAGAGGTGATGTGACAAGCGGTGGCCGTGGAGGACAGTGACAGCGCTGAGGTCAGGATGGCGGGACTTCATCACCGCAGGTAAGCCGAGCGGGACCATGTGTGTGTGTGTGTGTGTGTGTGTGTGTGTGTATGTGTACATGCCGCGGGCAGGAGGGGGCGGAGCGAGCTGAGCGGGGAAGTGTGGGCTTCCTGCACGTAACTAAGATAAACATCGGGTTACTAACCAAAGCGCTTTGCTTGGATACCCGATGTTTATCTTGGTTACCAGCTTCTGGCAGGCTGCAAGCGATGGCTCCTGCACACTGTAGCTGTAAAAAGCCCTGCTTTTTGCTGCTAGAACCGTTCTCGAATGTATCTAGAACTATCGAGCTTTTGCAAAAAGCTCGAGTTCTAGTTCGATCTCGAACAGCCCCCAAAATCACTCGAGCCTAGAACTGGAGAACCTCGAACCACGAACCGCGCTCAACTCTAGTCCTGTTCAATAACAATCCATGGCTGTAAGCCTCTTGGAAAAACTGCTAACCCCCACAACTCGACCACCATCCCAAATTGGAAGCAATAACCACCATGCCAAACCAACCAACCGGTCCCGCTGCATCCGAGTACAGCTGCAACGTTCCATCAGGTACCACCTTACCCAGCCACAACGTGCGGCCATTGAATCGCCCTAAGAAAACATCCTACACCATCAGATCATCCTTGATCTCCCTCGTGCCTCCCCATAAAATGAGCCGATGGCTGCACCCTTGGCGCGGCCGTCGACAGCCATCCAGCAAACACACACCCCATCAGCGTAACTCTGCACCCGCAGTTCAACTGCCCCAGCAAAGACTGCACCACCTTAAACTGCACCGTCTTAGCTGATCTAACTGCCTCTATCGCAGCCCATAGGACCACACCATTACCCACGAAGCCTACACTACATAGCCATAACATCAATCTCTATCCCCCACCAACCGCATCAAAGATGCTGGACCTTCAGTCCTTTCCTGCGCCTACGGGACGCCAAAAGAGTATCCGCCAGATTCTGCAATGAAACAACAAACCCACACGAATCATCGGACCCGCCGACCCAGTGCAAAAGAGAATCATCCTATAATGAATGAGAGATGTAAGCTTGGACACACCACGCACAACCCCCTCCACTAAGAAATGACCGCCTCAAATAGGAACATGAAATGGAACAACCAGTCAGCAAACACCAGTCAACGTAATAACTCCCATCGCCACAGCAGCACCAGAACTGCTGGCTAGCAGGGTGGACCAGTAACAACCTAAATGCCGCCTCCACATCCACCTTCGCCATCAATGCTCCACGGTTCACCGCCTTTACCAAATCTCACACTCTGTCAAACGACGCATAATAAACCGTCGACAATTCTGGAGCAAAGCAGGCATACACCGATGACTCCTAAGGATAAGATAAGTTTTGAACAAGCCGAAATATATTCGGCTCCTTTTTGGCACTACCCCCAACAGAGAAACCCAATCATGACAAGGAGGGCCCCGAATGGCCAACCCATCCTGCCCAAAGCCACTTTCTTACCGCATTTTCCACTGACAACATCCGGGCGTCCCCTAGCCAAGCGCCAATTCCGATAAGGAGGCAAAGATCCAGCAACACCAACAGAATGCCAAAAACGTGGGAATTACTATGTCTCTTTTCCCAGCCCGAACACTTATGCTTAAGACAACCGGCTGCACCAAATCTGCACTGACCATCATTCTACTGCCCCCCAAAAAACCCCACCGTCTGGTTCGCCGGGGTTCCAAGTCCCGAACACCCGACTGGCCCCCGAAAGGGCTGACTAGGAGCCGCCATCAACCGCATCCCTAAGGATATGCCCGTATGATCCTACCGCATTCTTGCACGCAACACCTTCCCCTGCTGAAATTATTCGGCGTACAGAAGCCAGGCTAAACCGTCATATGACCTAACAAGCCTCCCCAAATGCATCCATATAACCAAACCATGCCAAACAATTACCCAATTCCTTCTCCCGATACACTCGCCAAAAACGCAAATGCCCGCAGCCACATTGCAAATGTATGAGGGGTGAGCCTATACCGGCGCTTCCCCTCCCTCTACTTCTCCCTCCTGGAGTCACTTGGCTTGACTTTATCCAGGTGAAACTGTTCCAGGGGGAGCAGAGAAATTATATCTACACTCTCCCCTTTCAAATCTTATCCCTCACTTCCTCCAGCAGGTGGGCCCCCAGCAGGCCTTCGAAGCACACATACCTCTCAAACTTGGCCACTGTCATCCAGACGCACTACCTCATCCCCCTCTTCTTTCCTCACCACTTTCTCTGTCACAGCCCTTGCCGCCTCTGTCTGAAAATGCTCCCCTGCCGCCTCATGCGCCTGCACTCTGCCTGCTGTACCTGCGCCTACTACCGCCGATCCCGTCCATGCCGCCGGTGGTGCATGCGCACTCCCCGCAACCGTATACACCATCCCCTGCAGTAAAACCCCATACCTGGTCAAAATCACAGATCCCCTCAGCGCTGCCGTGTCCGCAGCTGCCCCCCCCCACCAACTGTGCCCCAACCCGGCCGAACCCACAGCTGTCTCACCCGACCGCGACCCGGCGTATCCTGGAATAGAATTCACACCTTCCTCCGCCATCCGGACATCCGATTCTTTTAACGTCGCCGCTCCCTCCTCCTCCTCGCTGGAGCCGACCGCCTCTGGCTCATGTAACGCAGACGCCGCCAAAGCGCCGCCACCACCATGGCTGTCCTCCTGGTATGCCTCGTTGGCACCGTCCTCCAGGCTCCATCTTCTGTCCCACGGCGACAACCCTGGAAACCGTCCCGTCCCATGGGCTGCCACCGTGGGCCTCATCATCTTCTGGCCCGACCCCCCCCATGCTGCCTGCAAGGGGGGGTACCTGTGGCCCATCCTGCTGCCAGCAGACTCCAATCTAGAGCAACTGCCGCACCCTGCCCTCCTGGGCCCATAAAGCATCTGTCCGCCGGGCCCTCCTCCTCTTGGGGAAGACCGCCGCTGCCGGGAGCCGAACGTCTGATCTGGGTGACCAGGCAGGGACCGCAGGGCCCCCGCTGTCACCCCCACATACCGACGCCTCCCGGGCACCCGTCGCACCAGGCTCGCCTGCCCTGGTGCCGGACACCCTGCTGGCTGCTAAATAATAAATAAGAAATAACGTTTGGAACTCCATTCTATGTCTGAACTGGGTGCAAAAACCTAAAAAACATCACTATGGGGAGATAAGGTATGCACACCAGTGACTATGCGAGGGGAATACATGTAATAGCAGAAACTGCTGTGTGAATACTGACATGAAAAATTCAATAGCTTTATGTAAGAATGAAATGTGAAAAATGGAATCTGCATTACTGCCATGAACATATGAATAAAGAGAAATTTAGCTACTGAATTGATCAATGCAATAGAGCCCCAACACTACGCCAAAGTATTTCTCTACGTTGGGGTCCCTAGCTTGTGTGTGTCCTCTCATGCAGTTAAAAAACTTACCGTGTATGGGAAGCTGAGACCCAGGCTATATATACAATGTGAATTGGCAATAGGTGTGTGGGGAGGGTTCCCAAACGAAAAAATACTAACAAATAGGAATAACGTTTGGAACACCACATCTCAGCTTCCCATACACGGTAAGTTTTTTAACTGCATGAGAGGTCACACACAAGCTAGGGACCCCAACGTAGAGAAATACTTTGGCGTAGTGTTGGGGCTCTATTGCATTGATCAATTCAGTAGCTAAATTTCTCTTTATTCATATATTCATGGCAGTAATGCAGATTCCATTTTTCACATTTCATTCTTACATAAAGCTATTGAATTTTTCATGTCAGTATTCACACAGCAGTTTCTGCTATTACATGTATTCCCCTCGCATAGTCACTGGTGTGCATACCTTATCTCCCCACCCTGCTGGCTGCAGCCCCCCGGCCCTCCTGCCACCCGCGGGGGGTAACACTGGCCTCCGTCCTCGCCAGGCGTTCTCCTGGCCAGAAGCCGCCGCATCCAGTCCTCCTGGGCCCACGAAAGCCTCTGTCAGCTGGGCCCTCTGCCTCCTGGGGGAGGCCGCCACTGCCGGGAGCTGCACGCCTGATCTGGGTGACCGGGCAGGAACCGCAGGGCCACTGCCATCACCCCCACTTACCGCCGCCTCCTGGGCACCCGTCGCACCAGGCTCGCCAGCCCTGGTGCCGGACCCACCACTGGCTGCAGCTCCACGGCCCCCCCACCATCCGCGGGGGGTAAAGCTGGCCCCCGTCCACCGCCGGGCGCTCTCCCCGTCCAAGAGCCACCGCATCCAGCAATACAGGCCGCGGCTCGAAACCAGAAGTAGGCCGCAGACTAGCCACGCCCCCCTCCCGGCTGCCGCGGCCCGGACGGAGATTCCTCCCGCGGCCGGAGCAGCAGCTGAGTATCGTCGCTGCCCACGTCCCTGCCGCGGAGGGTCCCCGAAGTAAGGGGGGGGACATGCCACTCGCTGCTGACAGGGGAGCGAGGGAAAAGTGCCAACGGGTTAACCCCCGGCAGCCCAGACGTGGGACCGCGCTGCCAGGAGCCCGTACACTGCCATGTCAAATTCACCGCTGGTCCTGGATAGCAGATGTCCCGTCGGATGTCCGGATGGCTCCATATCCGGAATTCAAGAGAGAGGGGGTAAGACAAATTCCTAACTTAGAC
The DNA here is from genome assembly GCF_048569485.1 of Anomaloglossus baeobatrachus. Lineage (NCBI taxonomy): Eukaryota > Metazoa > Chordata > Amphibia > Anura > Aromobatidae > Anomaloglossus > Anomaloglossus baeobatrachus. Next base: position 149,481,435 of record NC_134362.1, on the reverse strand, counting down.
CACTCATCTGCCCCACCTCTTCATCCAGAGAACTCCTCCTACCCACCAATCCCCTTTTTCTACCCCATACACAACCATTCCTGTTCCTATTAACCCGCATCACCCCTTCCCTTCCCTCTAGTCAAGTCGCTCCTCCACTATATGGGTTCCATGGCTTTCTCTCCTCTCCATTTCTGCTACACAATTTTAATTTACAAAAGTGCTGCCACTGTTAGGGGCAGACTCCAATGCTCTGTGATACTACCTTAGGGTTTCTTTGCTGCCAAGCAAGGTAAACCACATGTGCATTCTAATCTCCTCTCCATTTCTGCTACGCAATTTTAATTAAAAATGTGCTGCCACTGTTAGGGGCATACTCTAGTTGTCTGGGATCATACCTTAGGGTTTCTTTGCTGTCAAGCAAGGTACACCACATGGGCATTCTACACTCCTCTCCATCACTGCTATGCAATTTTAATTTACAAAAGTGCTGCCATTGTTAGGGGCATACTCCAGCTGTCTGGGATACTACCTTAAGGTTTCTTTGCTGCCAAGCAAGGTACACCACATGTGCATTCTACACTGCTCTCCATTTCTGCTACGCAATTTTAATTAAAAATGTGCTGCCACTGTTAGGGGCATACTCCAGTTGTCTAAGATACTACCTTAGGGTTTCTTTGCTGTCAAGCAAGGTACACCACATGTGCATTCTACTCTCCTCTCCATTTCTGCTACATAATTTTAAATTAACAAAAGTGCTGCCACTGTTAGGGGCATACTCCAGTTGTTCTTGGATACTACCTTAGGATTTCTTTGCTGTCAATCACGGTACACCACGTATGCATTCTATACTCCTCTCCATTTCTGCTACGCAATTTTAATATACAAAAGTGCTGCCACTGTTAGGGGCATACTCCAGTTGTCTGGGATACTACCTTGGGGTTTCTTTGCTGTCAAGCAAGGTACACCACATATGCCTTCTACACTCCTCTCCATTACTGCTACGCAATTTTAATTTACAAAAGTGCTGCCACTGTTAGGGGCATACTCCAGTTGTCTGGGATACTATATTAGGGTTTCTTTGCTGTCAAGCAAGGTACACCACTTGTGCATTCTACACTCCTCTCCATTTCTGCTACGTAATTTTAATTTACAAAAGTGCCGCCACTGTTAGAGGCATACTCCAGTTGTCTGGGATACTACCTTAGGGTTTCTTTGCTGTCAAGCAAGGTACACCACATATGCATTCTATACTCCTCTCCATTTCTGCTACGCAATTTTTAACTGCAGGTAGTCCAGCCAATCTGTGATGAAGTTGCAGGTGTGGATATAATGTTGCCTTCATCCAAAGGTTTTTCTCTCGATGTCTGAGAGAGCTCAACACCACCAGCTGTTTCCACTTCCAAAACAACTGACGACATGACAATCACACTTCCTATTGCGGGTAAAGGGGTGGAAGGTCAGCCTTAAAAACCATGTGTGACTGCTGTCCCCACAAAAACAGAGGATGAAGAGCACGCAGATGCCATTGATGGGACAGACGGCGGTTGCACCGCCCCGCTTGGCCGCATTGTAGCATAGTGACCTTTCCACTGCGACTTATGCTTCATTTAAAGTAGTGTACAAGGTGGGCTCCCCAGTATACAGCAAAACTAGACACTAGGAAAAGGATTCTAGGCAGTTGGGTTGATAAATGATTCTTTAACTTTCCCAAAACAAACAATAAGAACAATGCATAAAACTGAAAGAATAGAACAATCTATTCACAATTCCAAAAGCCTACACCCTTATGCTGCGACACTCGTAATGGCGATTTATACCCCCGCTCACCAACCTTTGCTTAACCAAGGGACTGTCTAAATAGTTGCCTACTACCTGGTAATCCCTCTGCGTAGCAGGAGTAATTGTGTGTGTGTGTGTGTGTATGTGTGTGCGAACACGACTTACCAGTGTTGCATCGCAAGAGCTTACAACTTATCTACCTAAACATAGACAAAACCCATTACCACCCCTGAATACCCTTGTTAGCTGAAGCCTCACAGATAAGCCAGATAATATCAGTGTGAATGCAAACCACTCAGCTCAGCAACAGAGTCCTGGAAATCTTGTAGTCAATGCAAACGTGTCGCTGTCCCTCTATGATTTTAACTGTATGTGACAATTTGACAGTGCAGAAGCAGCAAGTCATATTGTCTATATAGTCAGCCTAACCAGAACAGATATGTGTTTTGCTAAGAAAGCAAAGTGTTGTTTCAATAAGGTATCTGAGTCTCATCAGCATGTTCCCCATTGTCTTCACCAGAAGGATTTACAGTTTGGGAATGAGGGTGTACATTATGCTCAGCACCTTCCTCATCGGGGCCTGGATCTGACTCACAATGCTTCTGGGCATCAGTGCAAATCATTTCCTTGTCTGGACTCACAGCAACTTTGGAGCAGACCTCTGATTCCCAGGCTATAGTGTGACTGAACAGCTCTGTAGACTCAACCATCTCTGTTATCCCATACTCAGCAGGGCTGGTGGAAACTTGAGAGCTGTTAGGAAGCAAGATTGATTGGGTTTACACCACTGAGGAATGAAGTTTTTGGGATATTAAACTTGAGGTGGAGGAGAGGACACTTTATGGAGCACTTGTGATCCATTGAAGCAGCTGCTGTTTTGGTGCCTCATCTACATTTGGTAGCGATGGTCGTGTCCATGAAAAAGGGGATCATATCAGATTATCCACGGTAAGAAGTACACCTCTTATTTTGGCTGGTAGTTGGTGTTATGAATTGGTACCGCCGTAGACACTTGCAGCTTGCTGCTGTTCCAGTTGTGCCCAGGCGTCAGCTGCCATTTTTGTCCGTGCCTCGAGTCGTCCAGCTGGCTGCTTTCTCCTCCACGTCTAAGTGTGGAGAGGCGGCTAGTGCGCATACGTGTGCTGATTTACCCCAGCCACAGCCTAAGTCCAGTGTTTCTCCTACTGAATATGCTCAGCCTCACTGTGCCATTCCTGAGGCTCAGTTTGGGCTACAGCGCATGCTCCTACACTTAGTGCGAAAAGCCTCTTTGCACAGATAGTTGCCGTGTCTAAGTCCGGTTTTGTGCCTAGAGAGCATGCTGAAGCTGATAGCCTTTTTTCTGAGACTGTTGTTCAGGCTACTTAGCATGCTCAGGCACTTACTGCATCAGAGGCTAAGTCCGATAATGAACTCTTTGGCCTGTCCGTGACGTGGCAGGCCCAGATTGGCCATAGGGCATCAGGTGTCCTGATGATGTGGCCATGCCACTCCGGACTGGCTTGCAGAGGCCCGCCCCTATGACTTGTCAACTCATTATTGTTTGTCAGACGATGACTGGTGAGGTGTTTGGGTCGTGGCTGCCATGAGGTCATCATTGAAGTGGCAGTTTCGAATAGGCCGCTGGTTATGCCACTGATGACGTGGCACTCTGCTTTTGGCTCCTGGAGGTGCATTGTGGTCCACCCTTGGTTGGGGTGGACCCAGGTTATAAAACGGGTTGGAGACAAGGAGGTGTGCAGTCTTCTATTGTGGTCAGCAAGAGCACACCTCCATGTGTTGTACCCATTGAAGCTTTAGGCCAGAGGTAGGCAGGGATAGGGCATTGGTGCAGGCCGCCACCACACTTGGTAACCCAGAACGGTTAAGACCAGCTCCTGTCCTACCAGTCCTGCTAGTGCAGCCCAGTGGCATTAACTGGGCTGCTGCTGCTCCTGCTGTCCACAGGTGTTCCACCTACGCACACGGACAGCGTACCTAATGGCCCCTGTGTTGTTAACAGGGAGTTACTGGGACGGGTATATGGACCCTGTGACGCTAACAGGGTTCACAGTCTCCAGATCCGAGTGTCGTCTAACTCGGTTCAGGCTACTATTTGTCTCAGAGCCACCCAGCTCTGTATCCTCTGCCTAACCTTCGCGTTGGCAGCATCTCCTTTTCCATCTGGGAGCACGGTGGACCCTGACTGGCGATTGTGATATATACCACCTTATCCTAATCTGCTAGTCCCCCCATAACAGATGGTGTTTCTTTAGCAGATGTTACTGTTGCTTAACCACCACACCCACGGACACAAACCTTTTTCTCCTTTCCAACACACCTGTTCCCCTTTCCACGAGCATATGGCCTTTTGCCACTCATTTTGTATATTTACAAATTTGCAACTTAGCAGGGACACCCTACTCAACGCCGTCTCAGCACAGCAGCCAGCCCTCGGTCCCTCAGATGTGGATAAGTAAAAGACCATTTCCTCCGAGCCATGACAAAGCGTTGAGATTCACTCTGTGCAGCACTGGTGTTTAGTGGAAAAGCTGAGCTAAGATTGCGTACCTGCTTCTGCTGGCTGTTACTCCTGCATACGTGCGTCCCTTTCTATGGTAGGACTTATTTCACCAAATTTTGTCTTGTACCAGGCATCTAACAGTGTGGCAACCCAGTAGTCAGCATTACTTCAAATTCGGACAATCAGAGGGTCATGTTGTAGGTAGTGCAGCAAGAAGGCGCTCATGTGTCTTGCGCATCCAGGAGGACCAAGTCCTTGCTGTGTTGTTGGCAGAGAGGTAAGAATCATGCCTCCTTCCTCTGCCCTCTCCCCCCAACCTCGCACAGCTGAAATGTGAGCAAGCTCTCTCTCATCTGCTCAGTCTCCCATGCCCATCGCCAGTTCATCCTCCATTTCTTCATGGGCTCCTGCACCTTCCTCAACAGTTTTTCTGATACTATGCGCCCTTGTTAATCCCTCTCCCCCACCGTCCCATGCTTGCCGCCTTGGTGCAGCTGACTGTCTGGACCTTGTAGATCTTGTTATCCCTTCCACATATGACTCCTTCTGTACTTCCTCCCCTTCATCTTGTCCCACTAACTGACTCCAAATAATGTTTAGAGTGTGCTTCAGCATGTAGATGACCGGAATTGTCATACTGATAATGGCATCGCCAGTGCTAAACATTTTCGTCGACATTTGTAAACTGTGAAGAAGAGTGCATAGGTCCTTGATCTGACACCAATCCGGCAGCATGATCTGCACCACCTTTGGACCTACTTAGCCCAGGCTATACGTCATAACGTATTGCAGCAGGGCTCGGCGGTGCTGCCACAGACGCTGCAACATGTGCAGATTCAAATTCCTGCGTGTTGGCACATCGCATTTCAGGCGGTGAAACGCAAGACCGAAAGACTTCTGGAGCGATGCAAGTTGTTGAGCTGCTGGGTGTGAATGGTGGAAGTGAGCACATAGTGAGCATGTCCACTGCAGAAGGCCATGTAGGTCGGGATAGTGGTTTAAAAATTGCTGGAGAACAAGGTTCAACATGTGAGCCATACAAGGCACGTGTGTCACATTTCCCTGACAAAGTGCCGCAGCTAGGTTTGCATCGTTGTCGCACACGGCTGTTAAGTCACCACTGGAGTCCGCTCCATCAATTTGTACTCCGGTCGCCAGGTGACAGTGTGTTCCTTTTGTGCATAGTGCTGATGATGGGAGAGGAGTCGATGCCAGTGGCGGCGGTGGCCACAGGTTCCGCTCACCCACTAGGCTGCTTTACCGTGAGATATGCAGAACCACTGGCTGACTGTAGGTGGTGGGTGTCTCACAGCTGAAGTACCATGGTTCAGTCACAACTAATGTTAAGACACCACACCCTTTTTTAGGCCCATCCTGTTTGCTTACCACTGCCAGAAATAGCTCTGAACCTCAGGTTCCTGTTCCGCCCAGTTCTGTTTTGTGATTTTGTGTGCTTGTTTCCTGACTACGTCTCCTGCCTACTGTTTATGAACTTCATTGCCCGACCCGCATTTTACCTATGCTTGTTTTTTGATTAAGTCCTGGCCATCCTATTCTGTTCCTGTTCCTCAATTCATGGTTTGACCCTGCCTTACTACTCCTCTCTCGGACTGCAGCCTTCCACAGGTATTGATCACCTTGGGCCCTGTGTAATTCCAAATCCCTGTACAGGGGTTAAAGGGGTCTGGGTTCAGGGTTCTGGGGGTCCTGCTTGGTGAGTGGCTTCCCTCTAGCCTATCCTTTACAGCCTGTCTGAGTGTGTGGATACAGGCAGGCGTTACACCGTGCCCTCTTCAGAAGGTCATGTAGGCCAGATTAGTGGTTTAAAAATTGCTGGACAACCAGGTTCAACACGTGAGCCTTACAAGGCCCGTGTGTCACATTGTCACGGCGAAGTGTCGCACCCAGGTTTGCATCATTGTTGCACCCGGCCTTCCCTGGCTGCTGGTTGAGTGGAGAGAACCATTGATGAAACTCGGTCTCACTCTCCAGAGCTTACCGTCCACAACTCCTCAGCGGTGTGACTCACATTTCCCAGATATTTCAAAGTAAAGAGTCGACCGCCTGATGCTGTTGAGCTCTGCTGCCAGCATAGTAAGGAGGTGTTTGGGATTCCTTGTGCGCAATTACAACGCGGGTGGCCTGAACACACCTGGTTTGAGCGGAGGTGGAGGACCCAGACGAGGTTGAGGAGGCAGAAGCAGTGGAGGAACGTCTACATACAGAGTAAGGATTGACACACAACTCATGGGGACGGCAAGACTTGAACAGCAAACCCTTCACCATCTCTCACCATAGTTAGCCAGTGCCCAGTCAGCGACATGTAACGCCCCTGTCCATGCTTACTGATCCAAGTATCTGTGGTGAAATGCACCCTGTCACACACAGAGTTTCTCATGGAAGTGGTGATCTTGTGTGCGACCTGCTGGGGTAGCGCGGGCACGCCTTTCTTGGAGAAGGAGTGGCGATTGGGCATCGGCTCTTGGGGCACTGCGATGGGCATAAGGTCTCGAAAATCCTCTCGTCCAAAGGAAAAGCAGCATTTCTGTAGCCAACAGTTTGCAGATGCTGAAAGTCAACCTCTAAGCCATGTCATGCCCTTCGAAAATCATGTAAAACACAGCAAGGGGACTCCAACCACAGTCTCCCTTGTTTCCCAAAATTGGCCCACACACACAACACTTGACTGGCATCAGTTGACCCCCATTTTCAAGCTTACAAAGATGCTTTGCAGGAAGCACTCTCAAAAAAACACCTGCCTTTCACCTCCCCTCGCTGACACAGGGGAAGACAAGTCCTCTGTGATCCATGTCTTGTTCATCTTGGTTCTTTTTGCAAAAGCAAGGGGACTCCAACCACAGTCTCCCTTGTTTCACAAAATTGGGCCACACACACAGCATTTGACTGGCATCAATTGTCCCCCAGTTGCAATCTTACAAAGATGCTTTGCATGAAGCACTCTCAAAAATACACCTGCCTTTCGCCTCCCCAGGATGACACAGGGGTAGAAAAGTCCTTGCGGATCCATGACTTGTTCATCTTGATGAACGTTAGTCTGTCCACATTGTCACTGGACAGACGCGTGCGCTTATCTGTCAGCACACACCCAGCAGCACTGAATACACGTTCAGAGAGAACGCTGGCTGCAGGACACGACAAGATCCTCAAGGCGTAAGTGGCGAGCTCAGGCAATTTTTCCAGATTGGAAGCCTAGAATGAGCAAAGCTCAAGTTGCACAGTAATGGCATCGATGGTCACTTGCTTATACTCATATATCTGTGTCTCCTCATCTTTTTCCTCGTCCAGCTGTTTAGTTTTCGCATGGGTATTTGTCCTTGTCACTTTCCCATGTGTTTGTGTTGTCTTGGGAGTTGTTTGTCACCTTTTGGACACCTTTGAAGGTGATTTCTATGTGTTTTTATGTGTTTGTGATTGCCTCCCATTGTTTTCAATGGGGTTCGAGAGGTTCGTCAAACGGTTCCCCAAACTGAACTCGAACGTCGCCTCCGTTCAACGAACCGAACCGAACTTGAGCCTCTAGAGGTTCACTCATCTCTAATTATAATTTATGCTCCTAACTCCTTCCTGACGTAAAAATTAATAGTATGTCCTATGTAAAGTCTTCAAGTATTGAGCAGGCTCAGGAGCTGAGCCCGCACTCTACTTGGCACATAGCGGCTGCATTGCACTGCCAGCATCTGCTTGAAACAGGAAAGACCAGAGCTGCTTTTTTACTATTTAAATGACTATATAAATCACTGATAGTATTTAAATGATGTGATTGCTGGGGTGCAGGTGTATCAACTCGCCAACAACCCTCTTGTTGGGTGACAATTGATTATCATGGCATAAAAAGAGACTTGGTATGGCAACCAGGCTCCATCTAAAAAAAGATTGCTAATTGTCTTGTTGTAAAATCAGTCAGTACTTATTGTGGACGGTTAACCTTCCTTAAGACATGGACATGATCTACAAGACTAATGGCGTTGTTGTTGAAAATGATATAGTATGGGAGAAAGCTAAGTTAAAGAATGATACTGTTATCTAATTCTGTTTGATAATATTCTTTGCACATTTTCATTGGCGTCCTGCAGGATCTTCAACTGTGTAATATTACACACTGATTAGAGTGTAGCTTTCAGTATTTGTAAAACACATGATTACCCTCTTTATATAATTTAGAAATAAAAAAGAAAACAATTAAAATGTATTATTTAAACAAAACTGTATCTATCTTTTCAGTTAAAAGTATCTACTCAATTTTAATCTATTCAAATATATTGCAGGCAAATGCTATCATCTACAGGGTATTGTGAATATTTAATTTCATACAGGGAAGATTCTCTGTGCTTCTACAATGAAACGCTAAGATTAGACACACAACATAATTTCTATTATGTTAATGTAGCCTTAAAATATATTGTACTGAGCGCTGTAACAATCAAATTATCAATTATAATGTCTACACAGGGTAGGAAAGTGTTCCAAAAACACAGGGCTGATTATTGCTTCAGTACATCCAATCTGCATACTCATTGTTTGGTACAGGGAAAAACAAATTATCTTCTTCTGGCCTTAGTTCAAATTTAATTAAAGGAGTGCAAAGCAATTATAATAAAGTACAATAGTTGAGTAATGAAAGGAAGATAATTCATTAACCTATTAATCTTTATTTATGTTACCCTCAAATAAGTATGTAATTTCTTCATTGCATGCCTTAAGAAAATGAGCACGATTCTGTCTATGAATCTGTTATAACCCTTTCAGCACTATCTATTGCGAATTAAGTATTTTATTTTCTATTCTGTGGAAATTATCTAAATTATTGATTCATCTACATCTCTGAGACTTATTATGTTGTGAGATTACATTTTCTTTTGGCTGTTGGATTCTGGAATAATACATTTTTATGTAAAAAAATAGAAAAATATTTAAGGGAAATAAATGCAAAGTTAAAAAAGAGCAAAATAAAATGCCAACCAAAAATACTCTTGGGTCCTTTGTGCAGAAATAGTACAAGGTTCCTAAGCCTTATACCTTCTTATAAATTTGTTTACAGGTGGCTCCACCTGACATTAATTGTGAGCTGTGGAAGCCCCAGTACCTTGCAAAATTATTCACGTCTCTTGGCTTTTTACCTATTTTGTTACATTACAACCTGGATTTAAATATTTTTGCAATCCAATTTGTGTTTGATGCACCAGCACTAAATAATCTAAGTTGGGGAAGTAAATAGAGAAAAATATAGGCAAAAATTAAATTTATGGGATAAATTAAATACTAATGTGCATAAGTATTCATCCTTTATGCTGTGAAGCACCCAAAAATTTCTGGTGCTTTCAATGACTGTATCTTCATTAATCACATACTTAGTGAAAGTCCACCTGTGTGTAATCTAGGTGTCCCGTGGTCTGTCAGTATAGACATACGATTTCTGAAAGGTAACACCATTAAGCAAGAGGCACCAATTACCAAACAACACCATGAAGGCAAAGGAGGTCTTCAACCAAGTCAGAAACAAGGTTGTTGAGAAGTACAAGTCAGGGTTGGCTTCTAAAAAAAATCCCAATCGCTGATAATCCCCAGAGCACCATCAAATCAATTATCATCAAATGGAAAGAACATGTTACCACAAGAAAATTGCCAAGAGAGAGTCGCGTACCAAAACTCTCAGCCTTAGCAAGGAAGGAATTAATCAGAGACAGAACGGATACCAAAGTATATATTCAATGGATAGTGATAATTTATGAAGACCAGAATACCCCATTATTGTAAGAGGAAGCAGTATTATTTAGTGTGCTTCTATAAGGCATGCTATGTCTTCCAGCTAAAATAGAGCAAAACCTCATAGCTTAGGTGGCAATAGTACATTTTATGTTCCAGTGTGTAACACAGTAGTCCTGATACATCAAATACTACAGCAATACTCTCTGGAATCCCCATCTCATACTTAAAGGGGTATTCCCAACTCCAAGATCCTATCCCAGTATGTAGTAGGTTAAATAAAAACAGCAAAAACTTTCAATTAGAAATGTAGTAGAGTTCTCCTTATAAACTATGTTGCTTATGTCATGTGCAGGATATTGCAGCTTGGTTATGACATGAGATGAGTGGAGCCATGGAATTTCGGTTATGTAGGTTCAGCTGGACTTTAGACAAAGCATGGTTTGGGACCCAAACTTGACCTGAACCCCAATATAAGTCATTTATTTTGTAGTTCAGGTCTCCGCCCAGATACAGCCAGCCATAACTCGAACACTTCCGGGTAGGAGGGTGGGTTTTTTCATTTCTTTTTGTTTGAGACACTACAACCAATCATGCTGTTGATACCCTCAGTGCGAGCCATTAAAACACTGCAAGTGGCTAACACTGGGCTGAGCACCGAAGGTTCCCAAGCACAGTAATGCTTGCATGTGTAGTTGCATATATAAAGCACCTAAACTCTGACCACAAACTCTTTTTTTATTTGTAATGTCTGAGTTTGATGTAAACAAAACAACCGAACCTCGGCTTCATTCATCTCTAGTTACAACTAGAGATGAGCGGACCCATGGATGTTGAGGGTCAGCAGGTTTGTGGTGGGAAAAGCCATGGATATTTGGCCTTTCCCAGCCTAAAAATAGCAACCTGCAGCCACCTCAGAATTTGTACAACCTTTAGATGCGCCTTACCCAGCTCATCCCAATTCACCTACTGCGGTGGCAATTGAGGTAATATATGGGGTTGATAATAGATGTGATATGTCAAAAATCACAGCCGCTAACAAGCCCGAGGTTACTAATGGAGAGGTGTCTATAAGACACCTCCATTACTAAACTTGGGGAAAAAAGTTCAAATCTCCACCTTTTGCCAATTGAAAATAAAAACATTAAAAAGATACATATTCAGTATCGCTCCATTCAGAAATGCCCGATCTATCAAAAAATAAAATCAATTAATCTCATCAGTAAGGGGCATAGAGAAAAAAATATAAACACCAGAATTATGTTTTTTTTGTTGCCCCAACAATGCATTAAAATGCAATAACAGGTGATCAAAACATTGTATATGCCCAAAAATTGTATGATTTAAAAACATCAGCTGAATATGCAAAAAATAAGCTGTCAGTGAGCCCCAGATACTGAAAAAATGAGAACGCTATGGGTCTCTGAAAATGGTGTATAAAGGGCAATTCTGTTTTTGACAACCTTCTGTATTTTTCTCATCACTTAGATAAAAGTAAAACTATACATATTTTGGCATCTACAAACTTGTACTGACCTATGGAATCATATTTTTTCAGGTCAGTTTTACCATATAGTGAACATGGACTATAGTAATATAATATATATATAATATATATTATATATAATATATTATAATTATAATTATATATATTATATATATATATATATATATATATATATATATATATATATTATATATAATTATATATATTATAATTATATATAATATATAATATAGTAATATAATAGTGAACATAAAGATTTGTGCAATTGCACTTTTCTTTTGCAATATCAATGCACTTGGAGGGTTTTTTTGCCATTTATCAGTTCAAAATGTGGCAAAATTAATGGTTTCATTCAAAAGTACAACTCGCCCAACAAAAAGAAATCCCTCACTTGGCTGTATTGATTGGAAAATAAAAAAGTTGAGACTCTTGGAAAAAGGAGAGGAAAAAACGGAAACGACAAACAGAAAATTGCCAGGTGCTGAAGGGGTTAATAAATGGGTGAAAGAGGGTGTTTGTGTTTCTTATTTCAGGATATTTCTTTGTTTGTGTTTATTTCTTTTGACTTACAAGGTTAGCAATGGGGTTTCATATTTGTCGTTCAACCTATGGTGTCTTGTTCATAGAACAAAGCTTCATAGGTCACTCCTGGTCATTCTCAAAAGTGGTGATGTCAGTACCTCAGTAATCCCGGCACACAGTATATGAAAAAAATGGTAAGTCCAGGTATAATATGCTTGAACAAAATTTCTTTATTTTTCACCAATTATTGTACTGCCCGCCCAACGTTTCGGCTCACGCAGGAGCCTTCATCAGGGGTCAAGAGCACTAAGAAAAGGAATATGGTATACAAGGAAAAACAAACAGAAACAGTATTTACAAAATGCATCATGACATTACATCAAAGAAATTATAAGGAAAAAAAACCTATTGAGGACTATGGGAAAGATATGAAACTATTGTCGTGGTGTGAGGGTTGACCTAAAAGGATCTAACCGCTAAGAGAGAAGAAAAGAAAATCCTGTGAATATGAAGGGTGAAAAAAAGGGGGGGGGAAGAGAACAAGGAAAAGAAGAAGAGAATAAAAAGGTAAAAGAAGGGACCTAAAGAGATATAGAGAGAGGGAGAAGGAAACAGGGAAAGGAGAGAAACTGAAAAGTATGGAGTAGTCAGGAAGCAAGAGAATTACTGGAGAACATACCCGAGAAATTGGTAATGGTGAGAAATCATGTAGGTACAGCAGGACCTGTGAGCGTGGGGAATTGTAGGAAAAGAAGGGAAAAGAGGAGATGCATAAGATATCACATAGTGTAATTAAAGGGGTGAAAAGTAGTGGGACCATGTTTGACTTACTTAGTGTAGTCAGCTAATGGGTTAATCCAACAGGAGGAAATGGTTGCTACCGAAAAGGTAGACAAGGGAAACCCTAATGTGAGAATATATAATTAATACAGGTGAAAACAAGAGTTAAAGGGACAACAAGAAAAGGGGGGGCAAAAAGGGGGGTTGTATATAGCGGTACATACCGAAAAGGGGGTGGGTTGCAGATGATGTGAAGGGGCTCACACGGTAGTTTGGGATATAAGGTGAAAGCTGCCAAATGAGAACAGTGTCAGTAAGGTAGTATAATATAGATTAAAACAGAATATAAGGATGAGGATACATACCAATGGGACAATGTCATGTATACTACGATTATCAATCATATGTAGTATGACAAGTAGGTTGTCAAAATGACGTCAGTGTTGCTAGGGAAAAAAAGGGGGGGATCATGACTATAATGGTATGTAAAGGGCAAAGAGAGAGAGGCAAGGAAAGGGTAGGAACATACCTAGGAGCACTTTGGATAGAGGTGAGAGCACCAGGAACAAGCCTGTAATGTATCAAGAAGTGAAGTGAAGTAAAGTTAGTCACATGAAAAAAGTGAACAGAGTGGAGCAAAGTAAAGCATCATAGCAGAGATGTCTTACCTAGAGTGGCATGGTAGTATGGTAACTACGTGGAGAGAGCCCAGGGACTGTGTAGAAAATGAGCCTCTATATACAGGCACATGAGTAACCATTGGTGGAGTGTGAATCGCCATCAGGTGTGGGGGGGTGTGGTGGTCACTGGGTGTGTGCATGACGCGCAGCCGACGCCCACCAATGGGCGGGGTATGGGCGGTCGGCGCGTGCCAAGTGCCCCCACACAGGAGTGGCAGTGTAAGTGTGGAGCGTGTGCGTGACGCGCGGCTCCCGCCACGCCCACCGTGGGCGGGACATCGGCGGGCGGCGCACGCCAGGCACACACAGAGGGATATGCGTAAGAGGAGATGACAGTTGGGCGTACGCATGACGCGCGGCGACCGCCACGCCCCCGTGGGCGGGGTATAGGCGGGGGACGCGCGCCAGGCAAACGCCCATACTGTGTGATTATTCAGGGGTGATGACGCGATGATGACGTGCATGCGCATGCGCGTTGCACAGTACCCATTCCACGCTCCAGTGTTATGGAGCGTAGATGGGCGGTATGAAACGGGCGCATGCGCCGTGCAAAGTGATAGGTGATGAAAAGCGTAATCCGAAGAAACTCTTTGTGGTTGAGAAGTCCTAGGTGAGACAGATAGGCAGCTGTGGAGCATGCTGGAGCGAAGACGGCCAGAGTGCATACTATAAGGCTTGTGGTGGGTGTTCTAGGATATCTAAAAGAGAGGGATAGAACATGTCATTAAAAACATAAGTAAAAACATGAGTAAAGTCACATACATGGGATTACATGAATGATAGGATAAATAAGTACTAACATCTTTATCTCAAATAACATTATGAGCTGGTGAGATATAGACTAGTAAGATATAAAGGACATGATAAAATCAAGCTCACTCTTCTCTTTTTTTAGGTCAGCGACGACCGCAAAAAGGAAAACGCGGCGGAGCAAGGGAATTCGTCCCAAGAACAGTGACGACACGCTCACAGGTAAGACCAATCTGGTCTTCAACATTTCCTCATACACCCTGTCCCCCACCGAGTCATCAGTCCTTCAGAAGGGCTTATCGTTCTGTCCCACTCCACCCTTCGATTCCTTCACCTTAGACCAAGAGACAAGGAGATTCTTTAGGAACCTCCGTCTCAAGGTGCACTTCGACAATCTACAACCTAGTCCCTTGGACACTAGCGGTCCCGTAGCCTCAGACACGTTTCACCTGAAGGGTTTGGGTCTACGTATTCCCAGTACTTTTTCTCCACCTAAGAATCATCACCCAGTGGAGACATATATCTCCTTGGTTTCTAATGATATCAATCATCTCGTGGACAGTATACACAGAGGCACATTTCGCCTTAAACACAACTGCACACCTGATGAGAAACGTGCAATCTCTAGTCTCAAGAACAACCCACATATTATTGTCAAACCTGCGGATAAGGGCGGGGCCATAGTGGTCTTGGATAAAGCTTACTATCTCTCTGAGATTACTCGCCAGCTTAGTGATACCAGTACTTATGCCCCGATTTCACGAGATCCTACCTCTATCATATGTAGTATCATCACTAACATAGTTGATTATCATTTACAGATCGGCAC
This sequence comes from Anomaloglossus baeobatrachus, assembly GCF_048569485.1. Classification (NCBI taxonomy): domain Eukaryota; kingdom Metazoa; phylum Chordata; class Amphibia; order Anura; family Aromobatidae; genus Anomaloglossus; species Anomaloglossus baeobatrachus. The sequence continues at coordinate 149,466,379 of NC_134362.1, read as the reverse complement.
TATAGACACAAAGCTAGCTGAGTATCTCCATAAGACCAACCCCATCACACCAGTCTTTTATATCTTACCCAAGATCCACAAAAATTTGACCCGCCCCCCTGGACGACCCATCGTTGCATCCACCGATTCTATCCTTTCCCCTCTGGCCATCACCCTTGATAAAATTCTGTCACCGCTGGTTCCTTCCATTATCTCATATCTTAGGGACACCACAGAATTTCTATCCCATGTGCATACTTTCGGGACATTACCCACCGACTGCCTATTAGTGACTATGGATGTTAACAGCCTCTATACCAGTATTGACCACCACCTAGGTATAGAGGCAGTTAACTGGTTCCTCGAACGATACAGCCCTTTTTCTGAGCAGCAACATACTTTTTGCCAAGACCTCTTACGCATTGTATTGGAACACAACTTTTTCCTATTTGGTGACCAATACTACATCCAGCGGAAAGGTACTGCGATGGGGTCGAATGTGGCACCCCCTTATGCCAACATTTTTATGGCCTGGTTCGAGGATCGTCATGTTTACAACTCTCCACTTTTTCAGTCTCACGTACTGACTTGGAAACGTTACATAGATGACGTATTTGTCATCTGGCACGGTGAGCTCCCTGAACTTCTCTCATTTTTTGATTCTCTGAATGGATGTATCCCTACCCTCACCTTTACATTACATCATGATCCTAGATCTATCAATTTCCTGGACACCACTGTAACACTGGACAGAGATGGTCACATAATCACTGACTTATATACCAAGCCCACTGACCGTAATAGCCTTTTACACTACACTAGCAGCCATCCCAAGCACATGAAGAATTCTCTACCCCTTTCTCAACACCATAGGATCACTCGCATTGTATCTGACCCGGAGACCAGAAACACTCGCCATGTTGACATGAGCTTGAAATTTCAGGAACGTGGTTATCCACCACATATATCCCACCATAAGGTGTCACCTACTGCTAACATTCCTAGAACTCCTATGCCCACGAGGATTCCTTTTGTGTCAACATATCATCCTTTTAAGACACCCATTCGCAATATTATTCGCCAACATTGGCCTTTACTCTCCCAGTCATACCCATCCATTTCTGAATTCAGCCATCCTCCACTCTTCTGTCATAAGAAATCTAAAAAAATTGTTTAAAAGAACAGAGAGTCCTCAGTGGTTGATACCTTTTAATGGCTAACTGAAAAGATGGTAATAATTGCAAGCTTTCGAGACTACTCAGGTCTCTTCATCAGGCATGGTATAACACAAAATCTGAAGAGTCACGTATTTATACACAACAGGACTTAGAATAGTGCAGTAAAAAAAAAAAAAAAAAAAGAAAAAAAAAAAAAAAAAAAAAAAAAAGTTATATGAAACAGAACTATCTCTATGGCAGGGGGACAAGCTGTTCTAGCCATAAATACTGCTGCAGTTCAGTGTGAAAGTTTTATTGTCCTTTGATAAGGGTCTGGTCCAGGGCTGTGACATGCTCGGATGGTCAGAGGAGCACATCTTTTAACTGATGTAAAAAGACATGAATCCATGAGACACATTCATTCCTTCCCTGAATGTGTCAAAGGTCATCATAAGTTTGTACTCCCATAGTCTCCTGTCTCTCTGGGACTTGAAGTTTCCTTTCAATACCAGCAATTTCATGTCCATGATGCTGTGGTCTGGGTTACAAAAATGTTTGGCCACAGGTAGATCCATCCTTTTTTCTCTAATTGTGTGGCGGTGAGAATTCATCCTTGTCCTGAGCTGTTGTCCTGTCTCCCCTACATACAGACCCCCAGTTGGACATTTGGTACATATAATTAAGTACACCACATTGGTTGTGGTGCAGCTGAACGTACCTGGGATCTTGTAGTCCTGATGTGATCTGGGAATCTTTATCTTTTTTTTTTTTTTTTTTTTTTTTTTTTTTTTCTTTTTTTTTTTTTGTTTTTTACTGCACTATTCTAAGTCCTGTTGTGTATAAATACGTGACTCTTCAGATTTTGTGTTATACCATGCCTGATGAAGAGACCTGAGTAGTCTCGAAAGCTTGCAATTATTACCATCTTTTCAGTTAGCCATTAAAAGGTATCAACCACTGAGGACTCTCTGTTCTTTTAAACAATTTTTTTATCTCTACTGGCTAACACGGTACAAAGATATATTTTACTTGTATAAGAAATCTAAAAATCTAAGAGACCATCTGGTAAGAGCCGACATCGGCTCCTCTAAACCTCTTCACCTTCAGCCCACTTTGACCACACAGAAGAATGGAACTTTCCCCTGTCTAGGCTGTACACAATGCTCTAATGTGACTAAGGGGCAGACTTTTACCCATCCTCATACCGGTCAGCAATTTCCCATTAAAGGTTTTTTTACATGCGACTCTTCGTATGTCGTTTATCTTATCAAGTGCCCCTGTGGTCTCGGGTATGTTGGGGAGACGACCCAACATATCCGAGACCGAATAAGCAAGCATAAATCCACAATCCGTTGCAAACAAACCTTATTACCAATCCCTTCCCATTTCATCTCACATAACCATTCCATAGCCCAGTTACGGTACCAGGTGATCGAACATGTCCTCCCCATTCGCAGAGGTGGCAGTCGGATCCAGAGACTTAAACTGCGAGAAGCCTTCTGGATCCACACACTCAAAACCCTGGAGCCCATGGGGCTCAACAGGGATTATGAAATTGTCTGCTGATATTACCAATTTTCATTATGCTTTTTTACATGTTTTAAGAGGTTCTATAGGAGTCCTTTACGTACCCATGATACCTATCCTTGATGTTACGGTATTCATTTACCCTTTTATATGATCACAGTATCCTGTAATTCGTATTGATTGTCTCTTTTATGACATATTATATCATGTTTTGGTATTATTATCATGTCCTTTATATCTTACTAGTCTATATCTCACCAGCTCATAATGTTATTTGAGATAAAGATGTTAGTACTTATTTATCCTATCATTCATGTAATCCCATGTATGTGACTTTACTCATGTTTTTACTTATGTTTTTAATGACATGTTCTATCCCTCTCTTTTAGATATCCTAGAACACCCACCACAAGCCTTATAGTATGCACTCTGGCCGTCTTCGCTCCAGCATGCTCCACAGCTGCCTATCTGTCTCACCTAGGACTTCTCAACCACAAAGAGTTTCTTCGGATTACGCTTTTCATCACCTATCACTTTGCACGGCGCATGCGCCCGTTTCATACCGCCCATCTACGCTCCATAACACTGGAGCGTGGAATGGGTACTGTGCAACGCGCATGCGCATGCACGTCATCATCGCGTCATCACCCCTGAATAATCACACAGTATGGGCGTTTGCCTGGCGCGCGTCCCCCGCCTATACCCCGCCCACGGGGGCGTGGCGGTCGCCGCGCGTCATGCGTACGCCCAACTGTCATCTCCTCTTACGCATATCCCTCTGTGTGTGCCTGGCGTGCGCCGCCCGCCGATGTCCCGCCCACGGTGGGCGTGGCGGGAGCCGCGCGTCACGCACACGCTCCACACTTACACTGCCACTCCTGTGTGGGGGCACTTGGCACGCGCCGACCGCCCATACCCCGCCCATTGGTGGGCGTCGGCTGCGCGTCATGCACACACCCAGTGACCACCACACCCCCCCACACCTGATGGCGATTCACACTCCACCAATGGTTACTCATGTGCCTGTATATAGAGGCTCATTTTCTACACAGTCCCTGGGCTCTCTCCACGTAGTTACCATACTACCATGCCACTCTAGGTAAGACATCTCTGCTATGATGCTTTACTTTGCTCCACTCTGTTCACTTTTTTCATGTGACTAACTTTACTTCACTTCACTTCTTGATACATTACAGGCTTGTTCCTGGTGCTCTCACCTCTATCCAAAGTGCTCCTAGGTATGTTCCTACCCTTTCCTTGCCTCTCTCTCTTTGCCCTTTACATACCATTATAGTCATGATCCCCCCCTTTTTTTCCCTAGCAACACTGACGTCATTTTGACAACCTACTTGTCATACTACATATGATTGATAATCGTAGTATACATGACATTGTCCCATTGGTATGTATCCTCATCCTTATATTCTGTTTTAATCTATATTATACTACCTTACTGACACTGTTCTCATTTGGCAGCTTTCACCTTATATCCCAAACTACCGTGTGAGCCCCTTCACATCATCTGCAACCCACCCCCTTTTCGGTATGTACCGCTATATACAACCCCCCTTTTTGCCCCCCCTTTTCTTGTTGTCCCTTTAACTCTTGTTTTCACCTGTATTAATTATATATTCTCACATTAGGGTTTCCCTTGTCTACCTTTTCGGTAGCAACCATTTCCTCCTGTTGGATTAACCCATTAGCTGACTACACTAAGTAAGTCAAACATGGTCCCACTACTTTTCACCCCTTTAATTACACTATGTGATATCTTATGCATCTCCTCTTTTCCCTTCTTTTCCTACAATTCCCCACGCTCACAGGTCCTGCTGTACCTACATGATTTCTCACCATTACCAATTTCTCGGGTATGTTCTCCAGTAATTCTCTTGCTTCCTGACTACTCCATACTTTTCAGTTTCTCTCCTTTCCCTGTTTCCTTCTCCCTCTCTCTATATCTCTTTAGGTCCCTTCTTTTACCTTTTTATTCTCTTCTTCTTTTCCTTGTTCTCTTCCCCCCCCCTTTTTTTCACCCTTCATATTCACAGGATTTTCTTTTCTTCTCTCTTAGCGGTTAGATCCTTTTAGGTCAACCCTCACACCACGACAATAGTTTCATATCTTTCCCATAGTCCTCAATAGGTTTTTTTTCCTTATAATTTCTTTGATGTAATGTCATGATGCATTTTGTAAATACTGTTTCTGTTTGTTTTTCCTTGTATACCATATTCCTTTTCTTAGTGCTCTTGACCCCTGATGAAGGCTCCTGCGTGAGCCGAAACGTTGGGCGGGCAGTACAATAATTGGTGAAAAATAAAGAAATTTTGTTCAAGCATATTATACCTGGACTTACCATTTTTTTCATATACTGTGTGCCGGGATTACCCCTCCCGATTGACTTATTTTTTTCCCGAGCACCAGGATTAGAGCAGTGAGCACAATTTATTCTCTACTAGTACCTCAGTAATGTCACAGCTCGTGAGACAATCCATGGTCTCGTGCTGTCCTCCACGTGACCCAGCGAGAGCGGTGATGTCATTTAACCCCTTCAGCCCCCAGCCTGTTTTCACCTTAAAGACCCGGCCATTTTTTGCAATTCTGACCAGTGTCACTTTGACAGGTTATAACTCTGGAACTCTTCAACGGATCCTGGCGATTCTGAGATTGTTTTTTCGTGACATATTGTACTTCATGTCAATGGTAAATTTAGGCCGATATTTTTTGCGTTTATGTGTGAAAAGTTTGGAAATTTGGCGAACATTTTGAAAATTTCGCAATTTCAAAATTTGAAATTTTATGCCCATAAATCTGTGAGATATGTCACACAAAATAGTTACTATGTAACATTTCCCACTTGCCTACTTTACACCAGCGCAATTTTCGAAACAAAATTTTTTTCCGTTAGGAAGTTAGAAGGGTTCAAAGTTCATCAGCAATTTTTCATTTTTCCAACAAAATTTACAAAAAAAATTTTTTAGGTACCACATCACATTTGGAGTGACTTTGAGAGGCCTAGGTGACAGAAAATACCCAAAAGTTACCCCATTCTAAAAACTGCATCCCTCACACTGCTCAAAACTACATCCAAGAAGTTTATTAACCCTTTAGGAGCTTTACAGCAACCAAAGCAATGTGGAAGGAAAAAATGTAAATTTTACTTTTTTACACAAAAATGTTACTTTAGCCATAAAATTTAGCATTTTCACAAGGGTATCAGGAAAAATGCACCATAAAATTAATTGTGCAATTTCTCCTGAGTACACCGATATCTCATATGTGGGGGAAATCAATTGTTTTGGCGCACGGCAAGGCTCGGAAGAGAAGGAGCATCATTTGAATTTTTGAAAGCAAAATTGTCTGGAATAATTAGCAGATGCGATGTTGCGTTTGGAGACCCCCTGAGGTGCCTAAACAATGGAGCTCCCCCACAAGTGACCCCATTTTGGAAACTAGACCCCTCATCGAATTTATCTAGATGTTTATTGAGCACTTTGAACCTCTGGGGGCTTCACAAAAGTTAATAACTTTAAGCAATGAAAATAAAAAAAAAAAAATTACCACGAAATTGTTATTTCAACCAGGTAGCTTTTTTTTCACAAGGGTATCAGGAAAAATTGCAACATAAAATGTATTGTGCATTTTCTCCTGAGTACACAGATACCTCATATGTGGTGGAAATCAAATGTTTGGGCGCACAGCAGGGCTCGGAAGGCAAGGTGCGACAATTGACTTTTCAAACGCAAAATTGTCTGGAATCGTTAGTGGATGCCATGTTGTGTTTGGAGACCCCCTGAAGTGCCTAAACAATGGAGCTCCCCCACAAGTGACCCCATTTTGGAAACTAGACCCCTCGTTGAATTTATGTAGATGTTTACTGAACACTTTGAACCCCTGGAGGCTTCACAAAAGTTAAGAATGTTCAGCCGTGAAAATATATATATTTTTTTTTTACCATGAAATTGTTATTTCAACCAGGTAGCTTTTTTTTCCACAAGGGTATCAGGAAAAAATGCACCATACAATGTATTGTGCAATTTCTCCTGAGTACACAGATACCTCATATGTGGTGGAAAGTAATTGTCTGGGCACACAGCGGGGCTCAGAAGAGAAGGAGTGCCATTTCACAGCAAAATTGGTTGGAATTATTAGCGTACGCCATGTTGCGTTTGGAGACCCCCTGAGGTGCCTAAACAATGGAGCTCCCCCACAAGTGACCTCATTTTGGAAACTAAACCCCCATGGCATAAATCTACATGGGTAATGAGCACTTTGAACCCTCACGTGCTTCATACATTGAGGCATAAAAACAAAAAAGTACTTTTTTTTTTTCCACAAAAAGTTATTTTAGGCTCCATTTTTTAATTTGTACAGGGGTAACAGGATAAAGTGGACCGCAAAATTTGTTGGGCAATTTGTTCTGAGTACGCTGATTCCTCATATGTGGCAGAAAAACACTGTTTGGGCGCACGGCAGAGCTCCAGAGGAAAGGAGCGTCATTTGACTTTTTAAATGGAAAATTAGCTGGAATCGTTAGCCGCACCATGTCGTGTTTGGAGATCCCCCTGATATGCCCAAGCAGTGGAGCTCCCCCACATGTGACCCCATGTTGGAAACTAGACCCCCCCCCCCAATACAAAGAAATATTAGTTTGGCATAATAAAAAATACAGACGTCAGTAAAAAAAAAAAATATATATGCACCTGCAACTGACACTAAGGCAAGTACCACACGTGAGAGCAATGCACAAATCTCGCATCGCATCACCAGACACAGCCGCACACTCCTGTCTGGAAGAGAGCGACCATGCCGGATGATGCGGTGTGAGACTCGAGCATCGCTCTCATGTGTGGCATTGGGCTGACCCTTACAATATTCAGTAAAAAATACTGTAGTTGATGATTACTAAAGTATAATTTTACTGGCCCTAAACTAAGTTTATTTGTATTTCTTTCTTAGTTTACAGAAAAAAAAATTAGGACGAACACACAGATGTACTGCAAAAAGGGGGGGACTAAGTGGGATGGAAAAAAGATGGATGGAGGATAGAAAGGCGCAACGGATGCAGGAGCGGCGGAGGATGGGTGAGGGGGCACGGCGGAGGATGGGAGGGCGTGGCGGATGGAGGAGCGGAGGAGGATGGGTGAGGGCACAACGGATGCAGGAGCGGCGGAGAAAGGGGGGGCGAGGGGAAGGGTGGAAGGGGAGTGGGAGATGAGATTGGGGATAGCTACCTTACAGAATGGATCTAGGCAGCAGGATTGCAGCAGATCCGGGAGGGGGGAAGAGGGGGCAGAGGATTAAGGGGATGGGAGAGAGCAGGCAGCAGATCAGGGAGGGCGCAGAGGCTGATTGGGGAGTGAGGTGGCAGATGCAGGGGCGCAGAGGCTGATTGGGGAGTGAGGTGGCAGATGCAGGGGCGCAGAGGCTGATGGGGGAGTGAGGTGGCTGATGCAGGGGCGCAGCGGCAGATGGGGAGAGTGTGGTGGCAGATGGGGAGAGTGCGGCGGCAGATGCAGGGGCGGTGGAGCAGCTGATGGGGAGAGTGCGGCGGCTGATGCAGGGACGGTGGAGCGGCTGATGGGGAGAGTGTGGCGGCTGATGCAGGGGCGGTGGAGCGGCTGATGGGGAGAGTGGAGCGGCAGATGCTGGGGAGTGCGCAGCGGCAGATGCTGGGGAGTGCAGCGGCAGATGCTGGGGAGTGCAGCGGTAGATGCAGGGGAGAGTGGAGCGGCAGATGCAGGGGAGAGTGGAGCGGCAGATGCAGGGGCGGTGGAGCGGCAGATGCAGGGGCGGTGGAGCGGCAGATGCAGGGGCGGTGGAGCGGCAGATACAGGGGCGGTGGAGCGGCAGATGGGGAGAGAGCAGTGGCTGATAGGGAGAGTGGAGCGGCAGATGCAGGGGCGGTGGAGCGGCAGATGGGGAGAGAGCAGTACCTGATGGGGAGAGGGGAGCGGCAGATGCTGGGGCGGTGGAGCGGCAGATGCTGGGGCGGTGGAGCGGCAGATGCAGGGGCGGTGGAGCGGCAGATGGGGAGAGAGCAGTGGCTGATGGGGAGAGGGGAGCGGCAGATGCTGGGGCGGTGGAGCGGCAGATGCTGGGGCGGTGGAGCGGCAGATGCTGGGGTGGTGGAGCGGCAGATGGGGAGAGAGCAGTACCTGATGGGGAGAGGGGAGCGGCAGATGCTGGGGCGGTGGATCAGCAGATGCAGGGGCGGTGGAGCGGCAGATGGGGAGAGAACAGTACCTGATGGGGAGAGGGGAGCGGCAGATGCTGGGGCGGTGGATCGGCAGATGCTGGGGCAGTGGAGCGGCAGATGGGGAGAGAGCAGTACCTGATGGGGAGAGGGGAGCGGCAGATGCTGGGGCGGTGGATCGGCAGATGCTGGGGCGGTGGAGCGGCTGATGGGGAGAGAGCAGTACCTGATGGGGAGAGGGGAGCGGCAGATGCTGGGGCGGTGGAGCGGCAGATGCTGGGGCGGTGGAGCGGCAGATGGGGAGAGAGCAGTACCTGATGGGGAGAGGGGAGCGGCAGATGCTGGGGCGGTGGATCGGCAGATGCAGGGGCGGTGGAGCGGCAGATGGGGAGAGAGCAGTACCTGATGGGGAGAGGGGAGCGGCAGATGCTGGGGCGGTGGATCGGCAGATGCTGGGGCGGTGGAGCGGCAGATGGGGAGAGAGCAGTACCTGATGGGGAGAGGGGAGCGGCAGATGCTGGGGCGGTGGATCGGCAGATGCTGGGGCGGTGGAGCGGCTGATGGGGAGAGAGCAGTACCTGATGGGGAGAGGGGAGCGGCAGATGCTGGGGCGGTGGATCGGCAGATGCAGGGGCGGTGGAGCGGCAGATGGGGAGAGAGCAGTACCTGATGGGGAGAGGGGAGCGGCAGATGCTGGGGCGGTGGATCGGCAGATGCTGGGGCGGTGGATTGGCAGATGCTGGGGTGGTGGAGCGGCAGATGGGGAGAGAGCAGTACCTGATGGGGAGAGGGGAGCGGCAGATGCTGGGGCGGTGGATCGGCAGATGCAGGGGCGGTGGAGCGGCAGATGGGGAGAGAGCAGTACCTGATGGGGAGAGGGGGGCGGCAGATGCTGGGGCGGTGGATCGGCAGATGCTGGGGCGGTGGATCGGCAGATGCTGGGGCGGTGGATCGGCAGATGCTGGGGCGGTGGAGCGGCTGATGGGGAGAGAGCAGTACCTGATGGGGAGAGGGGAGCGGCAGATGCTGGGGCGGTGGATCGGCAGATGCTGGGGCGGTGGATCGGCAGATGCTGGGGCGGTGGATCGGCAGATGCTGGGGCGGTGGAGCGGCAGATGCTGGGGCGGTGGAGCGGCAGATGGGGAGAGAGCAGTACCTGATGGGGAGAGGGGAGCGGCAGATGCTGGGGCGGTGGATCGGCAGATGCAGGGGCGGTGGAGCGGCAGATTGGGAGAGAGCAGTACCTGATGGGGAGAGGGGAGCGGCAGATGCTGGGGCGGTGGATCGGCAGATGCTGGGGCGGTGGATCGGCAGATGCTGGGGCGGTGGATTGGCAGATGCTGGGGCGGTGGATCGGCAGATGCTGGGGCGGTGGATCGGCAGATGCTGGGGCGGTGGAGCGGCTGATGGGGAGAGTGCAGCGGCCGCCGTGATGCTCTCCTCCCGCTGCGCCACCCCCTGCATCTGACGCCGCTTGCTCTTACTGCTGAGTAGCGGCGTCACATGCAGGAGCGCAGCGGGAGAGCAGGGGGCGAAGCACATGGAGCAGGGCAGCGGTGGATCGGGGGCTGTGACTCACAGATGGGCACCCGTAGGGATCGCTCTCCTCAGATTCCACGGAGGGAGACGCTGAGGAGAGCGATGTCCTACAGCGAGCTCACCCGGTCCCAGAGGCACGGTGCTGCTTGGAGAAATCGGTCACAAGGCCGATCTCTCCAATCAGAGCTGGGGGCGGGTGCAGTAAAGCTCACTGAGCTCCAGCCAATGGCCAGTGCTGCAGCAGCACTGACATAGCTGGATTTCAATGCTTCAGCCATTTTCAATGGCTGAAACATAACACTGGCTGTGATTGGCTGACGAACGCTGTTCAGCCAATCACAGCCTCCGTAGGTCCGGGAAGGAGACACCACCCCTCCTGAGGTCAGGTACAAGTCCTCTCCTTCCCGAATCTACAGTTTTTTAAAACTGATCGCGGTGCCCGGTGCTCCGGGGCCGCGATTTCGCCATGACGGATCTATCCGTCATGGGTCTTTAAGTACCAGGGCACCATGACGGCTAGATCCGTCAAAGGTCGTGAAGCGGTTAAGGTTACTGATCATGTAATCACCGCTCTCAGTGGACTTCGTGGTGGGCAACATTGTTCCTCTTTTGCTTCTGGTGATGAAAAAAAATCTCAAAAAAGCTCAAACTTTTATGTTGTTTCCCAACTGAAAGGACACTTGTTTGAATCGAGGAGCAGCCATGAAGAAGATTTCTCAAGAAAATTGCCAAACTGCATTATGTGAGTGCCATGACAGTTGGAAGAATACAAATAAAGTCTGTCCATCCATTCAAAAGCCAAATGTTGGATGTCCAAACAAAATATTGAAGGAAACAGGTTGGCTCATCACAAGGTCTACCAGTTCTGGCATGACAAAGCATAGGTTGAGGTTGAGGTTGGCAAAGAAATAACAATGACAATAAAGTAGCAGTGCTGAATTGCCTCCTACAATCCTCAGACCTCAACCCAGTTGAAAACTTGTGGCATGATTTGATGAAAAAACAATAAAGATACCGAAGTGAGTCAACCAGTATGCACCAATATTGGGAACATGAAGAAGAGACCTGGGATCAGATTTTGGTCCAGACATGCTTGAATCTCATAGAGAACATCTCTAGAAGGATTCAGGTAGTGTTATAAGGCAAAAGAGTGATTTACAAAATGCTACCAAATTTATAAAGATTAAAATTTACATTCTTAGTACCAAAACAGTAACTATGAAGTTATATTATAATAATCTGCATAACTAATGATATGGTAAATAGATCCAAGTTAAATTTATCTATATGAGATAGCCAAAATGATTGTCTATAAAATGATGGTCATCTTTCAGGTTCAAAGCTGTAGTGGATGGTGAGATATGAAGCCTGAAAGTCAAAAGATCAAAACATTGTTATCCTTTTGCTCATCAGTGTAGTGACAGTTAGTTAGTTGCTAGTGGTCATAACCATAGATACCTAAGCTACTGTAATGTTCTGCACATGAGGTAATCAGGAGAGCTATATTGCATTTCTAATTAGAGGTAATTGCTAATATTATTCTTGTTACACCTACTACATTTTGCAAAAGGATTTTGGAGATGGCAATACCCCTTAAAGGGAACCTGTTAGGTGCAATATGCCCCCAGAACCTCAAGCAGTTCTGGGGGCATATTTCTAATCCCTGCCTAACCGTCCCTGTATCTAGTAGCATAGATAAAGAGATCTTTAGAGAAAGTATTTCTAAAGATTCCTTAAAAGATGCTAATGAGCGCAAGTTCTAGTCATAAAGGTGTTAGTTGATGCGCTTATTTTGCCCTCTTAGCATGTTAGCACGCTCACTGGGGCGTGCCAACATGCTATTCAATGCCTACCATTATCAGCAGTGATGTGCGTAACTGTGCCCATTGTCACCGCCTAAGAACGCCGGGCTTAGAGTCAGTGTGCGTGATCAGAAGTCCACCTCCGGTCATGTGCACTAGACTCTCTGAAGCGGGGATGCGTACACCCAGCTTCATAGTCTGCATGACCGGAAGTGCAATGACCTCTGATTATGCACACTAATCCTAAGCCCGACATTCTGAGGAGGTGACAATGGACACAGGCATTCAAGTAACTGCAGATGATGATGCTGAGCAGTGGGCATTGCATAGCATGTTAGTACACCCCTGTAGGCGTGCTAACATGCTAATAGGGTGGAATAAGCGCAGGAACTAACGCCCTTGCAACTAGTCACTGGCCTCATTAGCATATCCTAAGGGATCTTTAGAAATACTTTTTCTAAAGATCTCTTTATCTATGCTAGTGTATACAGGGACAGTTAGGCAGGGTTAAAGGGAAGGTGTCGCTGATTTCTATAATCCAAACAATGATTACTTGTAAGATAACATGCAGTTATAATGTTATCTTGCTTTAAATAAAGATGTCTTTCAGTTTTTATAATGCTAGAAAGCTGGCAATGGGGGCTGCCATTTTACATTCCAAGGTTAACACGACAGTGCAGGCTCCATTTACAGCACCTCATGGACATAGGCAATAGTAGTCAGATTCCGACCCCCTTAGTTCTATTACAACTGAAATGGTAACGCCGATGTGGGCTGCCCATTTTAACAGCCGTGGGTGTGTTCAGCCGCAATTTTTCCATGGCCCACACTTTCGACTGGGCTGCATTTTTCCCCTACAGCCAGGATCTGAAAGACCAAGTAGTACCATCCTAACAGATCCTAGAACAGTAACGTTACCGACAGCTGGAGTGGCTTGCAGCAATGGATTGCCATCTCCAATGACACCCCCTCCCTCCGCTCTACTCAGCCCTGCACTCCCCCCACCGCCGGCATCCATGCAGCAGAGCTGTGTGTGTGTTTGTTTGTGTGCATGCAGATCATGTGAATATCGGCACCCCTCCCCCCCTCTGCCGCTGCTACTGTCTCCACTGATACCCACCCGCTCCCCCTCTAATCATGTCCTATGTGATACTGTGTGCTGAGCCGTGTATCTAATCCTCTCCTATGTGATAGAGCAACTCAGCAGACAGTATCTAATCCTGTCCTGTGTGATACTGTCTGCTGAGTTGCTGTATCTAAACCTATCCTGTGTGATGTGGTCTGCTGAGTTGTGTATCTAATCCTCCTCTATGTGATACTGTCTGCTGAGCCATGTATCTAATCCTCTCCTGTGTGATACTGTCTGCTGAGCTGTGTATCTAATCCTCTCCTATATGATACTGCCTGCTGAGCCGTGTATCTAATCCTCTCCTATGTGATACTGCCTACTGAGCCATGTATCTAATCCTCTCCTATGTGATACTGTCTGCTGAGCCATGTATCTAATCCTCCTCTATGTGATACTGCCTGCTGAGCCGTGTATCTAATCCTCTCCTATGTGATACTGTCTGTGGAGCCGTGTATCTAATCATCCTCTATGTGATACTGTCTGCTGAGCCATGTATCTAATCCTCTCCTGTGTGATACTGTCTGCTGAGCTGTGTATCTAATCCTATCCTGTGTGATGTGGTCTGCTGAGTTGTGTATCTATTCCTCTCCTGTGTGATACTGCCTGCTGAGCCGTGTATCTAATCCTCTCCTATGTGATACTGCCTGCTGAGCCATGTATCTAATCCTCTCCTGTGTGATACTGGTGATACTGTCTGCTGAGCTGTGCATCTAATCCTGTCGTGTGTGATACTGTCTGCTGAATCGTGTATCTAATCCTATCCTATGTGATACTCCTGCTGTCCTTGGTGACACTTTAAACATTTCTGGTCACCAGCAAAATGGCTCCGCACTGTGATCCTAAATTTGATTCTCCGTTCCTTTGGACACACTCAGGTTGGGAGGGGGAGGCTGTGACATCACACACAGGAGAGCAGACTCCGCCCACTTTACTGCAGCTGTAATCCAGGCTATTTCTACATTGGGATTTCTGTAGGATTTCAGCAGCTGCTCCCCCTAGTGTTTAACAGTGGAAAATAACAAACTTTTTATTTATTTTTTTTATATTTTGCTCAATTAAAAACAATTAATAATATTTAAACAAAACATTAAAACATGAATACTTTACATTTTTTCAGTTATTGACATTTTTTTTTTTGAAAGACACCTTCCTTTAAGCAATATGCACCAAGGATTGTTCATGGTTCTGGGTGCATATTGCACCTGACAGGTTCCCTATAAAGTTTATAAAAGAAAAAAGGTTAAATAATAACCATAATCTTTAATCCAGTACTAGAGGCATCACAATCTCAAGAATTCTTCTGACAGTGAACACCTGTATTGTGATTCTAATGTCTCAAGCATTATTGACTACTGCTTAATACATTTTTTGACCAGGAACCTATGCTTTATAGTTTAACATTTCAATTTTGTGATCACAATTTTGGAGTCAAAATATATGATGACTGGAAAGTGGTTATTGATTTTTAGAGGGGGTGTACAAGGGTCTACTACATTTGTAATTTATGAAGGATTGATGACTAGTTTAGCACTGAGGGAATCAATAACAGAAGAGATCCCTTTTGAAATGATATGTTTAATTGTGTTAATGTTGAAAATATAGAACATATTTCAACATAATTTTTATATCGTCATTTTTAAACTTTTCTTTATATTGACTTTTTGTAACCTGTTTCTGTATATTTAACTTCTTGGTGCATAAGAGCTATGCCTTGGTTGACCTTTTAGGTCATTGCACACATTTGTCTTCCTGCTAAAAAGAGGAGAGTGGAATTTTAAATTGTTGACAGACAATAAATCTGACAGCTACCACAGTACCATCCATCTGTTGGCTATTATCTTGTATGCTTCAGTTTGTATGCTAGTGTTTACTTCAAAGGTTGTCTAATAATACACCATTTATAACACAACCTTTACAAATTACACTGATAAGCAAAATGGTAACAATGTTTTGAATTTTTCCCTTTCAAGCTCCATATTTCACCATCCTCTACAGCTTTATGAGTGAGACTATCATAATATTATAGACAATCATGTTGGCTATCTAAAACATATATTTAACTTGCAACTATTTGGCATATGATTAGTTATGTAGATTCTTGTTAGGTCATCAGGTCACTGCATTGTTACTATTTTGCTCCTGATGGTGGAAAATCTTTTTCTTCCTGTATACTACAAATTAGAACCTGTTCTCACATTCCCTAATAACATGTGACACATTTCTGTTGCTGGCTGATTACTACTGATCTGTGCTGACAACAGAGTGGATGCTGTAACTGTTAAGATCACACAGTACACAGCTTGCAGGGAGGGACACAGAAAGAACTAGCACAACCCCTGAAACAAGCATCACTGATGACTCTTCATGTCAGGGACTGTGACAGTGAGTAACATCTGCCCTCTGCTCTGATGATGCTTTGTTTGAGTATCCCAACATGCACTGGGATTATCAAAATGAAGCATCATCACATAGGAAATAGTAAAAAAAAATAGAATACCAGTTACATACTGTAGGTAGAGAGAGGTAGAGAATTGTTAATTCAAGTATCTATTGAAAAGAGCTTTATTATAGAAAAAAATAGATAGGGACTTAGAAGAAAATTTAGCTTGACTTGAACCACAGCTTTATATCCTTCATTCAATTATTGTAGAGCTGCAATGTTCATAAAAACACTTTTCTCATTCATTAAAGCAAATGTTTGTTTTTATCTGTACATAGATACACTTCTCAACATTAAAACTGCAATAAAAAAGAAGGAAAAGTCATGTCATTAGGTAAATCACAGGACACATAGACATGTTAGTTTTTCACAAATGATGAAATAATGGAAACAACATGTTCAAAATATCTCAATTTATTCATAAGTACTAGTGATGAGCAAATGTGCTGCCCTCACATCAGTAGCAGCCAGGCTGCTTGGACCAGATCCACAGTGTGACTCGAAGGATTGTCCCGGACCCGGGAGTCACGCGGACACTTCAAATTAAAGGAGACGTATTTGTACTGGATTTGCTGTAAACTGTCTGTGATGCCACCCACGATGTGTGGTGAAGTGTGGCACCACCGCTGCTGTTGGGGGCACCCGGGGGTGATGGGATGGCAGCTGGTTGTTAACCCCTCCGTGGGTAGGGATGGTTGCCCCGCGGCCGGTGACTCAGTGCAGGGGACGGTGATGGCAGGGACCAGCGCGCCTGGTCAGACCAGGGGGTCTCAGTTTTCTCACGATTAAATAAATCAGACAAGTCCAATGGTTAACCAAGGTGCTGGTGGCCGGCCGCCGCGGCTGGGTGTACTCTTGTCCCTCACCTGGGGTGATGGTCTGTGTCACTTTCCTCTGCACTTTGTTGTGATATGGTGGACTTCCCGGTGTGGAACACGGGAGTCCGCTCCCGGTACTTCTGTTGGGAGCCGTGCCCGCTAACGATGACCCGTGGGATCTACCAGGCCCTGGCGGATGCCCTATCCCTCTCTGTGGGTGGTTGTCTGCTTTTGGAACTTTGCTTGGGACAGGACCTGTAATCCTGCCCTCAATTGGTTAATTAGCTAGGCCATTGGTTCCGGTCCCGGCTTCAGGGTAAAAGTACCCCCTCTGTGCACGGTTTCCGGGTCGGATCTCTGGTGTCAGTACCGGCGGGCTCCAACCCTGCCCCGGTCCACCTCGGATCTCCGGCTGCTGTCTTCCCATCTCCTGACACACGGACCACCATCTGCCACCTAGCCAATACACCGGGGCTCAAACCCCGGCATCTCTGCTCTTAGACTGCACTTTCTCCTCCTGCCCAACTCCAACTTAACTGACAACTAACAACTCAACTGACTGTTTTCCCACCCCGGGTTCTATAGACCCCTAGGTGGGCGTTCTCCATCTGCCTGGTCCCGCCCACTGGTGTGCCTTTCCTACCCTGGGGGTGACTAGGATTTGGTTGGCAAGGTTTAACCTGTGAGGGAAGGTGTTGTGCGGGGGCCTATTCTGTGTGACCACCTGGCGGTGGAAGGGCATCACACAAACATACTCAGCACTATTTGTTACTATTTGCAATACCTGTTATTTGTCAAGTATTTTGATCCTCACCTCTTGAGTTTTGAGTCCCCTCCCCCACATGTTTGGCACATGATTTTCAGCCACCAAACATGTGGGGATTTCCTGACAATCACAGTCATGCAATAGCCATCTTTGCTACTGGCATTACTGTGATTAGGAGGCACAGTGAAAAAAAGGAGAATTATACATACTGAGTTTCCTCATGGCTGTCACACTGCTTTTTGGTGTGATCATTAAAATTCATGAATATGTACCCACCCTCTGTAACAGAGTCTCTGATCTGTTGCAATCCTGTTTCCCCTGCCCACCGTCTGTCCTGGCATCTGTGATTGTTAGCCCTAACAATAGCAGTCTCGGTCCCCAGAGTGGAGGTTATAAATAAAAGAATAATTGGAAAAAATGTCGCAGGGTCCCATGTATTTTGATATCCAGCACAGATAAAGCACACAGTTACAGGCTGCAGCCCCCAGCTGTGTGCTTCATCTTTGCTGTTTATCAAAATATGAGGGACCCCATGTGTTATTTTTAATTATTTAAATAAATAATTTTCAAAAACATTGCAATGTTTCACCCCAATTTTGATACCCAGCCAAGATAAAGTGGATAGCTGAGGGCTGGCATTCTAAGGCTGGGGAGGCCCATGATTATTGGGCAGCCCCAGAATAAAAATAGAAGCCCACAGCCACACCCAAATTGATGTTTTACCCAGCTCATCCAGATTTTCCTGGAATGATAGCCATCAAGGTAATATAAGAGGCTAATGACAGCTGGGAATTGTCAAAAAATCACAGCTGTCATCAAGCTCAAGCTTAATAATGAGGAAAGGTCTATAAGACTCCCCATTACTAAACCTGTAAGTCAAAAGAAATAAATACAAAACACAGAGAAAAATCCTTTTTTTTAAAAAAAAAACAAAAAAACACCCTTTTTCTCCAACATATTAACCCCCAAAACACCCATTGTTTATTTTTTAATGATGAAATAAAATTGATGATTTTATTCAAGAAGAGTTCTTCTGTCTGCTACTTATAAGGGACTATATGTGGAACCTGGACACCTCACTTTTATTCTGATTGTTATCTACAAAAGGGAGCCGTACCAGGAATGCCCGTGCACCGCACCTTTAGCTGACGTACAAATACACCTTATGAACTGGTGAGCTGATATACAAACTTTATACTATTGTAACGCTCTTTTGTTCTCACACCAATGATGTCAGATGGAGGTGCAAAACAAGAAAGCAATGAAAAGGTGAATCCTGCTTTTGTCTTGGATGCAATATTTTTAGCTGGAGATCAATCTGAAGCAAACATTGCCAATGCCATAAATATGCCTTCACGAGGGAACCTAACACCAGTCCTGCTTCTGGGATTAAGGTCTGGAGTGGAGTAACCTACGATAGCTGGATCTCACACTTGGACCTAGTGTATAGTAATTTCTTCAAAGTGTCCCAGGAGCTGTTTTTCAACATGATAGTGCCAGACAGCATGTTGCTTACACTGCCGTGAGTTACTTGTTTCAGCTAAATGTGCTACTATGGCCTGCATCACCTCTGGACTCGTCTCTCATCATCTGGCATAACATTAGTTGGCAATTTCAAAAGAAGCTGTTAGCAAGGCATCTTGATATGTGTTCCCAAGAGCATGCAGCATGGTAGAATCCCCATTGATAACCTAATTGATAGCATGCAGATGTGTTTAAGTACATGTATTCCTGTGCGTTTTACATACTCAATACTGATTAAATTGAAATGTTTCGATAATTTTGTTTTGTTTTTTTCTTCATTCACATAACTTAAAAAGTGATTCAATACTACTGTAATTTCAATAATGACTCAAATTATCCTTCTTGGTCTTGCAACTTCAATGATTTATAGGACAGATAGATAGGTAGATAGATAGATAGATAGATAGACAGACGGTTGGACAAACAAATGGAAAAAATCTTTAAAGATCCTTATAGTCTTAGAAAAGAGTGTTTCCAGTAACTTGGCCCATTGTCTGTATGGGTGGTAACTAGTGCTTGATCGAGCATCGTGGTGATCAGGCATGCTTGTTCCTCGGCCAAGAGTCACAGATGCTCAAGCACTATCCTCAAGTCTCCTCCTCGCATGTTGTAAAGCACGTGGGGATTATCTGCCAATCACAGTAATGCTGTAGCCACGTTGGCTACTGGCATTACTTTGATTTGCTGGCCATAATGAGTCATCAGGTCTTAGTGAAGACCCAGGGGTATGATGCTTGACAGACAGACGTTCAAGGAAAGTTGATGTAGGAGTGTTATTATGCCCTTTTTATTCCCTGTGTTCACTGAGGAACCCTTAGCCACTAATGAATAAGAGAGAAATGGGCCGGGATCATCACCCCTGACCCCAAATGACCAGGAGTCACCTTGGATCACTTGCTACTCACCCTTAGGATAAGTGCTATTTTATTACTATATCATTGATCTTGCGTACTTAGTCTTACTAATAATAATTATGGAAAGAGTAGGGGGATCTAGGAGAGATAGCCATCGAGGAGGAGGTAGCCATTTTGCTCTCACTAGGGATGCCAACGCCCACAACTAGGAAGGGTACAGTCTACTTAGTAGGGCCTGAACAGTGCTCAGTTGGAATCTGTTCCCCAATTCCCTGATAATCCCCTGGTGTGTATATCAAACATTATATCCATTCCAGGTATTTGTTATCCTGTTGGGTGTCACACTGACTTTGATGCAGTTTGCACATAATATTGGGGTAATTTATTTTAATTGCATATTAATAAAATTTGAAGTTTTTAAGAGGTAAGTTTTGAATAAAGACTCAACCACACTTTCCTTCGTTCACCAATTTATTAAAAAAATGGTCGCACGAAGCTCCGTTGTAATCCACCATCCATGACTGCAACTCAAGCGACTGAATAGCAGCAAAGTACAGTTATTCACAGATGATGGGTGACAACAGTGCTCATTAGAGTCATTGGGTCTCATTGAGCGCAGTGCTGAGTAGGCATCTCTGATAAGTGTTGTGTTGCAGTCATACCTGGCACTTGTGAATAGCTGTACTTTACTGTAATTCACAGTCACTGGAATTGCAGTCGTGGATCATGAATTACGACGGAGCTTTGTTGGAACACTTTTTTAACAAATTGGTTAACAAGGGACAGTGTGGAGCAGACTTTATTCAAATAAACTATTATTTTACTGTGTGTTTTTAACTTTACTCTTAAGCCTGCTTTACACACTACAATATATCTTACGATGTGTCGGCGGGGTCACGTCGTAAGTGACGCACATCCGGCATCGTAAGGTACATTGTAGTGTGTAACAGCTACATGCGATTGCGAATGAACGGTAAAACGTTCATCGCACGCACGTCATTCATTTCTCATAAATTGAACGTCAGGTTGTTCATCATACCCGGGGTAGCACACATCGCAGTGTGTGACACCCCGGGAACGATGAACAGATCTTACCTGCGTCCTGCGTCTCCTGGCCAGCAATGCGGAAGGAAGAAGGTGGGCGGCATGTTTACGTCCCTCTCATGTCCGCCCCTCCGCTTCTATTTTCCGGCTGCCGCATGACGTCGATGTGACGCCAAACGACCCTCCCACTCCAGGAAGTGGAGGTTCGCCGCCCACATCGAGGTCGTATGGACAGGTAAGTACGTGTGACGGGGGTTAATCGTTTGTGCGGCACATTCAACAAAATTGAACATGCCGCACATACGATGGGGGCGGTTACGATCGCATACGATATCGTATGCGAAATTGTAACATGTAAAGCAGGCTTTACTGAGTTAGTAATTCAGGTGACTGATAGACACCAATTCATTACTAACCTTTGGGCTTGATACCAGCTGACATTAAACAACATCAACCACATTAACCTATTACCCCAATTGCCACCGCACCAGGGTTATTGGGAAGAGTCGGGCAAAAGCTACAGAATTTGCTCATATAATGGATGTGCCAATTCTGGGACAGCTATTTTTAGGCTGGAAAAAACCAAATAACCATGAGCCTTCCCAGCTTGATAATACCAGTCCACAGCTGTCTGTTTTACCTTGCCTGATTATAAAAATGGGGGGGAGGCAGAAAAATGTTCGAGTAACCCATAGACTTCCACTATACTCGTTACTCAAAATTCGAGAAATGAGCACTTAAGCACTTTAGGGCTTGCTCATCACTAGTGGTAACCTTATATACATTGAATGATGTCATTACATGGCTAAGAAAGCAAATCATAGCTTAAAAGTGTGGCTAACACCATGCGCTCAGAACACACATTTATGAGGACATGTCAGTTCTCGTAAGATATCTGTTTTAATGAATATCTCCATACCTATTACATACCTATCTAGAAGTCTTTCGTTAGACCTTTGTGTTCCTTTATTAATCTTACTTGAAATTTTGAGTAAGTTGTATGTTTCCAGTTAGGGTTATATCTGGAAAAAACTTTGGCACTGTCCAATTAGTGCTGAAAATGCTAATTCAGTTGAGACAAATCTCGATAGCACTGTTAAGGGTAAAAAATAGATGTCAATCTTTTTTCATGAATTTCTCAAAAAAATCATACAAAAACTGGAAAACACATAGGGCCTTGACTCACTAAAGCATTCAAGCAATAATTATGGCGTAAAAAGCATTGAAACGTCAATGTGCTAAATTTTCGACGTTCGGCATTCTCACGTCATTTCACGCACTTTTTAAGAGCTGGGGAAGGATGAGCTTATGGTGACCACAGCTCATCAAATTCATGAAGAGCAGCAGTGTTTGCTATGGCACAAATTTCACTCCAGCTATGATGCGATGTTCGATTCTAAACTCATTAGGTGTAATGGCAGCGTCATGCTCTGTTCCCACTGTGTTGTGTTCATATATATATATATATATATATATATATACACTTTCTTAATCTTTATTATGTTTTAATATATTGTAAAAATCTTTGTTAACGACAGTTTATTAGGTTATTAATTGTTTCTGTATCTCAGTGCGTCTCATTTTAATCTATTCTTTATTATTTATGTATTCAGTATAAATGTTTGTTGTAAAACCCTTTACACACACATTGATTTCCAACCTTCTTCATATGCATATACATATATATAAAAAATCTGTTCCTTTCTCTACTCTAATGTTGCAGCAATTCCTCTTTTTTGTCATAAATTCATTTTGTCCCCACTAAAGCCCGCTTTACATGCTACAATATATCATACGATGTGTCGGCGGGGTCACGTCGTAAGTGACGCACATCCGGCATCGTAAGGTACATTGCAGTGTGTGACAGGTACGTGCGATTCCGATTGAACGGTAAAACGTTCATCGCACGCACGTCATTCATTCCTCATGAATTGAACGTCAGATTGTTCATCGTACCCGGGGTAGCACACATCGCAGTGTGTGACACCCCGGGAACGATGAACAGATCTTACCTGCCTCCTGCGGCTCCTGGCCAGTATGCGGAAGGAAGGAGGTGGGCGGGATGTTTACGTCCCTCTCAGCTCCGCCCCTCCGCTTCTATTGGCCGGCTGCCGCGTGATGTCGCTGTGACGCTGAATGTCCCTCCCACTCCAGGAAGTGGATGTTCACCGCCCACAGGAAGGTCGTATGGACGGGTAAGTATGTGTGACGGGGTTTAATCGTTTGTGCGGCACGTTCAAAAAATTTGAACGTACCGCACATATGATGGGGCGGTTACGATCGCATACGATATCGTATGCAGAATCGTAACATGTAAAGCAGGCTTAATCCTTTCCCTCTCCCTTCTAAACTTTATAACCGCACAAAATGGTTCTCCTTATATTCCTGTTATTGAACATTCTCTATCCCTACCAGCTATCTTCTTCCCCTTTTTTTGTTTTTTTTCTTTTCTTGCACCATAAACTTGTTCAGCCCGCTCTGGTTCTTTCTTGCTTTCCAGTCTCACGCACACACATTATACTTTTTCCCACGCTTTGGACTCATTTCACCCCTGTCAGGGGGTCTCTCTCAGTATACTGGAGCTTTCTCACACATGCGTAGTGCATTTTTCCCATGCTGTTGAACTTTTTTTTACCTTTACTTACACGTGGGTTCCTTTCTCGTATCTTTCTAGTACAGCATTTCTGCACTTGATACGAAAAAGTTTTTCCTATGATCTAGCAATTTTGCTTGTTTTTCTTCTCCAAGACTAATACACATTTTTAAGTGACACACTCACGGTTATATTTTAATTTTTCACCTCCTTAGCAACACTTGCGTTTTACATTTCTATTATCATTTATCAATCCCACACTGACAGATAAAATAAAGAATATAAAAAAAAAATGTCTTCACATTTTTCAGTCATGTTTTCAGCAATATTAACCCTTCACACCCCAGTTCCTCACTCTCTTTATTCTCTTTCTCCTCTTTTTGTTCTTTTATTCTTTTTTCCTTCTTTCTTTTTCTTTTTTTCTTCTTTTTTTTTTCTCTTTTTTTTCCCTTTTTTTCTCTTTTCATCTTTTTTTTACATGTTCCTGCCCACTCCACATGACTCTTAGGGGTACTTTGCACGCTGCGACATCGCAGGCCGATGCTGCAATGCCGAGCGCGATAGTACCCGCCCCCGTCGCAGCAGCGATATCCTTGTGGTAGCTGCCGTAGCGAACATTATCGCTCTGGCAGCTTCACATGGACTCACCTGTCCTGCGACCGTCGCTCTGGCCGGTGACCCACCTCCTTGTTAAGGGGGCGGGTCGTGCGGCGTCATAGCGACGTCACACGCCAGGCGGCCAATCGGAGCGGAGGGGCGGAGATGAGTGGGATGTAAACATCCCGCCCATCTCCTTCCTTCCGCATATTCTACGGAAGCCGCAGTGACGCCGGTAGGAGATGTTCGTCGCTCCTGCGGCTTCACACACAGCGATGTGTGCTGCCGCAGGAGCGAGGAACAACATCGGACTGTCGCGTCAGCGTAATTATGGATTACGCCGACGCTGCAGCGATGATACGATTACGACGCTTTTGCGCTCGTTAATCGTATCATCGAGCCTTTACACACTACGATGTCGCATGCGATGCCAGAAGTGCGTCACTTTTGATTTGACCCCACCGACATTGCAGCTGCGATGTCGTAGTGTGCAAAGTACCCCTTAGTCATTGGAGAGCTGACGTCATCTCTGTAAATGTGGCTACTTTTTCAGTTGATTATATGTATCCTCTGCATGCAGCATGTGTTATGCTGTTCCTTTCTGTGTTTTGTCCTGATGAAGAAGATGGAGATGCCTTTGAAACGCGTTGACCTGAAAAAATAAAGAAAAGGAATTCATGATATCCCTTGGATTTGTGGTTTTTAGCGCAGCATTGAACCCGATTTCCTTAAACCATTTTCTGACTTCTACTGCATTATTAGGGCTGCGGCTGACCACTTCTGCATTCATTTGATTTATGCTGTTAAAAAGTTGTGCCCGTCACAACCATAGCAGGTGAGTACCTGTTTTATTCCCTGCACTCATTTTATATCGGATAAAACCCTATGTGCGCTTCTTTTCCACAGTCGTTCTGCACACTGCAGAGCCTGACAGGCAATTTGATGTCTCCTAGTTGTAAAGCCATAGCTGGGCATCAGCTGTTTCATGTGCACTGTTCCTCAGTCCTGCAGGAGTTAATTCCTGCTGACCTGGAGAACTCTGCTAGGAGCTCAGGTTGCTCATTACCAATCCCAGCAGTCGCCTTACTATATAATATTCTGTATTCTGTTACTCAGTGCCGCTAATAGCTCCAGCTTTTGCAGTGATTCGAGTCTTATTGTGATGATGCTATTTTGGGGATCTGTGGTGTGCTTATTGTGCTGTGTAAAAAACAGAGATCAAAAGAGAGAGGTGTTTGATACTGCGCCAAAGGATCACAGGAACAGATGTTTAGATTAATGCATCTTTATTTCATCCAGGTCTACGCGTTTCAGGAGCCACTGCCCCCTTCCTCAGGACCGTCAGGAAAGACAAAACATCAAATCTGTCCTGGTGGACACCAGCATACAGATAAATAGACAAGATAACATCATGACACCACCCCTTCTTGAAAAAAAGGGCGGGAGGAAACAGTAAAAAAAATGTCCATGCTGATGTAACAAATTTTTGTTTACAAATAAAATTAAAACATGACTGGTATCACATAATTACAAATGTCAGTCAGGATACACATATTGGGTCAAGAAAAATAATAAATTTTGAAAAAACCAAAAAACCTGTGTTTGTTCAGTGAAATGTACAAAAATATATATGAATTTATATATTCCATAGTGTATATACAGTTAGGTCCAGAAATATTTGGAAAGTGACACAATTTTCGCGAGTTGGGCTCTGCATGCCACCACATTGGATTTGAAATGAAACCTCTACAACAGAATTCAAGTGCAGATTGTAACGTTGAATTTGAAGGTTTGAACAAAAATATCTGATAGAAATTGTAGGAATTGTACACATTTCTTTACAAACACTCCACATTTTAGGAGGTCAAAAGTAATTGGACAAATAAACCAAGCCCAAACAAAATATTTTTATTTTCAATATTTTGTTGCGAATCCTTTGGAGGCAATCACTACCTTAAGTCTGGAACCCATGGACATCACCAAACGCTGGGTTTCCTCCTTCTTAATGCTTTGCCAGGCCTTTACAGCCGCAGCCTTCAGGTCTTGCTTTTTTGTGGGTCTTTACGTCTTAAGTCTGGATTTGAGGAAGTGAAATGCATGCTCAATTGGGTTAAGATCTGGTGATTGACTTGGCCATTGCAGAATGTTCCACTTTTTTGCACTCATGAACTCCTGGATAGCTTTGGCTGTATGCTTGGGGTTATTGTCCATCTGTACTATGAAGCGCCGTCCGATCAACTTTGCGGCATTTGGCTGAATCTGGGCTGAAAGTATATCCCGGTACACTTCAGAATTCATCCGGCTACTCTTGTCTGCTGTTAAGTCATCAATAAACACAAGTGACCCAATGCCATTGAAAGCCATGCATGCCCATGCCATCACGTTGCCTCCACCATGTTTTACAGAGGATGTGGTGTGCCTTGGATCATGTGCCGTTCCCTTTCTTCTCCAAACTTTTTTCTTCCCATCATTCTGGTACAGGTTGATCTTTGTCTCATCTGTCCATAGAATACTTTTCCAGAACTGAGCTGGCTTCATGAGGTGTTTTTCAGCAAATTTAACTCTGGCCTGTCTATTTTTGGAATTGATGAATGGTTTGCATCTAGATGTGAACCCTTTGTATTTACTTTCATGGAGTCTTCTCTTTACTGTTGACTTAGAGACAGATACACCTACTTCCCTGAGAGTGTTCTGGACTTCAGTTGATGTTGTGAACGGGTTCTTCTTCACCAAAGAAAGTATGCGGCGATCATCCACCACTGTTGTCATCCGTGGACGCCCAGGCCTTTTTGAGTTCCCAAGCTCACCAGTCAATTTCTTTTTTCTCAGAATGTACCCGACTGTTGATTTTGCTACTCCAAGCATGTCTGCTATCTCTCTGATGGATTTTTTCTTTTTTTTCAGCCTCATGATGTTCTGCTTCACCTCAATTGAGAGTAGAGTTGAGCGCGGTTCGTGGTTCGTGGTTCTCCAGTTCTAGGCTCGAGTGATTTTTGGGCTGTTCGAGATCGAACTAGAACTCGAGCTTTTTGCTAAAAGCTCGATAGTTCTAGATACGTTCGAGAACGGTTCTAGCAGCAAAAAGCAGGGCTTTTTACAGCTACAGTGAGCAGGAGCCATCGCTGGCAGCCTGCCACAAGCTGGTAACCAAGATAAACATCGGGTATCCAAGCAAAGCGCTTTGGTTAGTAACCTGATGTTTATCTTAGTTACGTGCAGGAAGCCCACACTTTCCCGCTCAGCTCGCTCCACCCCCTCCTGCCCGCGGTATGTACACATACATACACATACACAAACACACACACACACACATCCACCCCCCCCCCGCCCGCCCGCTCGCTCGCTCGGCTTACCTGCGGTGATGAAGTCCCGCCATCCCGACCTCAGCGCTGTCACTGTCCTCCATGGCCGCCGCTTGTCACATCACCTATCGCTTCCGACCCGAGACTGACACTGGCGGTGACGTCACGGACCTCTCGCGATACTTGATGTGAAGGCGCCGGTCATTGACCTCAGTGACAGGGGCTGTCAGTGTGCTGGAGATCAGCGCAGGTAATGTACCTCACTGACAGCAGCACTTGTCACCCCCCTGCAGTGACCTGGGCTGACCCATTGATGTTAGCTCAGGTCACTGCACTGCTCTCCCAGCCAATGGGGAACATCCTGCTCTTCATTGACTGGGACAGTGTGCATCGTCATGGCAACCCCTTGGATTACACCAGACCTGGATTTGTTTTTCAATCTAATAAATTGGTTAAAGAGGGAATGTTTTGGGGAGTGTTTTTTCAAATAAAAATGTGTTTGTCGTCTATTTTTTTTTTATTACTGACTGGGTTGGTGATGTCGGGTATCTGATAGACGCCTGACCTCACCAACCCCAGGGCTTGATGCCAGGTGACATTACACATCTGGTATTAACCCCAAATATTACCCCGTTTGCCACCGCACCAGGGCGCGGGATGAGCTGGGGCGAAGCACCAGGATTGGCGCATCTAATGGATGCGCCACTTCTGGGGCGGCTGCGGCCTGCTATTTTTAGGCTGGGGAGATTCCAATAACCATGGACCTCCCTAGTCTGAGAATATCAGGCCCCAGCTGTCTGCTTTACCTTGGCTGGTGATCCAATTTTGGGGGACCCCTACGTGTTTTTTTTTTTAATTATTTATTTAATTTAAAATAACAGCGTGGGGTGCCCTCAGTTTTGGATTACCAGCCAAGGTGAGGTTGCCAGCTGTGGTCTGCAGGCTGCAGCCGTCTGCTTTACCCTAGCTGGCTACAAAACTAGGGGGAACCCTATGTCATTTTTTTTTCATTTTTTTGGCTAAATACAAAGCTAAGCACCCCTTAGTGCCACATGAAAGGTACCAAAGGGTGTTCCACTTTTTCTCCATTTTTTTCTCCACTTTCTCTCCACTTTTTCTCCACTTTTTCTCCATTTTTTTCTCCACTTATTCTCCACTTTTTCTCCTCTTATTCTCCACTTTTTCTCCACTTTTTCTCCACTTTTTCTCCTCTTATTCTCCACTTTTTCTCCACTTTTTCTCCACTTTTTCTCCATTTTTTTCTCCACTTTCTCCACTTTTTCTCCACTTTTTTCTCCACTTTTTCTCCTCTTATGCTCCACTTTTTCTCCTCTTATTCTCCACTTTTTCTCCACTTTTTCTCCACTTTTTCTCCATTTTTTTCTCCACTTTCTCCACTTTTTCTCCACTTTTTTCTCCACTTTTTCTCCTCTTATGCTCCACTTTTTCTCCTCTTAATCTCCACTTTTTCTCCACTTTTTCTCCACTTTTTCTCCACTTTTTTCTCCACTTTTTCTCCTCTTATGCTCCACTTTTTCTCCACTTTTTCTCCACTTTTTCTCCACTTTTTCTCCTCTTAATCTCCACTTTTTCTCCTCTTATGCTCCACTTTTTCTCCACTTTTTCTCCACTTTTTCTCCACTTTTTTCTCCACTTTTTCTCCTCTTATGCTCCACTTTTTCTCCACTTTTTCTCCACTTTTTCTCCACGTTTTCTCCACGTTTTCTCCACGTTTTCTCCACTTTTTTCTCCACTTTTTCTCCTCTTATGCTCCACTTTTTCTCCACTTTTTCTCCTCTTAATCTCCACTTTTTCTCCACTTTTTCTCCACTTTTTCTCCACTTTTTCTCCACTTTTTCTCCACTTTTTCTCCACTTTTTTCTCCACTTTTTCTCCACTTTTTCTCCTCTTATGCTCCACTTTTTCTCCACTTTTTCTCCACTTTTTCTCCTCTTACCTCAATGGGGAAGGTGCAGCTGTGCTGGGGGAGAAAATGGTCAGACGGATGGAGGAGCTTTTAAACTAGGATCGGGGGGGAGGGAGGGTAGTGGAGCAAATAAGGGGATAGATAGAGCAGATAGAGACAGGGAGACGGTAGGGGTCAATGAAGGATTAGGGGGGGATGGGACATGCAAGGAACGTAGGGAGGCTAGGAGTAATAAAGGTGTTAATAGGATTAAATGTCTACTGGCAAATGCAAGAAGTCTTGCAAACAAAATGAATGAATTGGAGACTCTTATGTCAACCATGGATTATGATGTGGTGGGCATTACGGAAACCTGGCTGGATGAAAGCCATGACTGGGTGACAAACATACAGGGTTATAGTACATTTAGGAAGGACAAGAAAGGCCAAAAAGGTGGTGGGGTGTGTATATTTATCAAATCTAACCTAAAACCTGTGTTGTATGATGACATTGAGGGGAACAGCAACAATGTAGAGTCAGTATGGGTAAATGTACATGGGGAGGGGAATAATGGAAAAATGCTAATTGGAGTTTGCTATAAGCCTCCTAACATACCTGAACAAATAGAGGGTGAAATGCTGGAACAAATTGAAAAGGCAGCTAATAATAATAATCGGGTTCTTATTATGGGGGATTTTAACTATCCAGACATTCAGTGGGACATAGAATCTTCTGGTTCTGCTAAAAGCTGTAAGTTCTTATCTACCATTCAGGACCATTTCCTCTCTCAGATGGTAGATGAACCGACCAGGGGAGATAATTTGCTAGATCTGGTCCTGTCAAATAGACCGGATACAATTTCAAATCTACAGGTCCGGGAGCACTTGGGCACCAGCGATCATAATATGGTAAGCTTCGACATAATATTCAATAGAACATTTCAAAGGGGGAATGCTAAAACCTGGAATTTTAGGAAAGCTGATTTCAACAAATTAAGGGAAGAGCTTAAATGTGTAGATTGGGACAGAGTCATGGTAACTGGGGATACCGAACATAAATGGGGTAAGTTTAAGGATATACTGCTAGAGTCCTGTAAAAAACTTATACCCAGTGGTAATAAAATGTCCAGGAATAAAAAGAAACCACTATGGATAAATAAGACTGTACAAAGTATAATAAAACAAAAACAAAGGGCGTTTAACATCTTAAAGGCTGAGAATACAGAAATAGCATTGCAGGAGTATAAAGATATCAATAGGCAATGCAAAAAAGAAATCAAACAAGCAAAACTAGCTACTGAAACAAAAATCGCCAATGACATTAAAATAAATCCCAAAATCTTTTATAAATACATTAATGCCAAAAGGAAAACAAAGGATAGTATCGGACCCTTAAAATATAATAACAAGTTAGTTATAGAGGACAAACAAAAAACTGAGATATTAAATAGGCATTTCTCATCTGTATTCACCAAGGAACTGACTGTACCAGGGATCATTCAACAAGTGAAAAATCAAAGTCCACCACCCGATATAATTAATTTAACACAAGATGAAGTACGCCTACGTCTGAGTAAATTAAACATTGACAAATCCCCAGGGCCAGATGGCATTCATCCACGAATATTGAGGGAATTGAGCTCCGTAATCGACAGACCGCTGTATCTCATCTTTTTAGACTCACTTGTAACAGGGTTGGTGCCTCAGGATTGGAGGATTGCTGATGTGGTACCGATATTTAAGAAAGGTAAGAGGGTAGATCCAGGCAACTACCGTCCAGTAAGCCTGACATCAGTAGTATGCAAAGTTTTTGAGGGCATTTTAAGGGATGACATGCAAAAATATATTGCAGAAAATAATATGATAACTGACAAACAGCATGGATTCATGAAAGATAAGTCGTGTCTAACCAACCTGTTGGGGTTCTATGAGGGGGTAAGTGCAAACCTGGATATTGGTAATGCAGCTGATGTGATTTATTTGGACTTTGCAAAGGCATTTGATACTGTACCACATAATAGCCTTATACTAAAGCTCCAGAAGCAAGGACTAGGGGACACAATATGCAACTGGGTAAGGAATTGGCTAAAAGATAGGAAACAAAGAGTAGTCATAAATGCTACATTCTCTAAATGGGCTATAGTCAGCAGTGGGGTGCCGCAGGGATCTGTGCTAGGACCAATTCTTTTTACTCTCTATATTAATGACCTTGTGGATGGGATTGATAGTACAGTGTCAGTCTTTGCCGATGACACCAAACTATGTAGGATATTAAAAACTGACCTGGATAGTACAATATTACAAAAAGATCTGGATAAGATGTCAGAATGGGCAGATACTTGGCAAATGAGATTTAATGTTGATAAATGTAAAGTAATGCACCTAGGACGGAGTAATCCTATAGCTGCGTATACATTAAATGGAAGTAAACTCGGGACTACAGAACAGGAGAAGGACTTGGGTATTCTCATTACAAATAAGCTGAGCAGCAGCACTCAATGTCAGGCAGCAGCTGCTAAAGCAAACAAGATTCTAGGGTGTATAAAAAGAGAGATTAGATCCCGTGATCCCAACGTATTGTTACCCATCTATAAATCACTTGTAAGGCCACATCTGGAATACGGGATCCAGTTTTGGGCTCCACATTTTAAAAAGGACATTCAGAAGTTAGAGTCAGTTCAAAGGCGGGCAACTAGACTATTACAAGGAATGGAAGGCCTCCCATATGATGGCAGATTGAAAAAGTTAGATATGTTTAGCTTAGAAAAAAGACGTCTCAGAGGAGATCTCATTTATATGTATAAATACATGTGTGGTCAATATAAAGGACTGGCACATGACTTATTTCTTCCAAAAACAATACTAAGGACCAGGGGGCACTCACTGCGAGTGGAAGAAAAGCGATTCCGACACCTAAATAGGAAAGGGTTCTTTACAGTTAGAGCGGTCAGACTGTGGAATGCCCTACCACAAGAGGTAGTAATGGCAGATACTATAACAGCTTTTAAAAAGGGCTGGATGATTTCCTCAGTACACAAAACATTGTTGGTTATAAATGACTTAGTGACTAAATGTAGAACTGGTGGAGGAAGGTTGAACTAGATGGACCTAGGTCTTTTTTCAACCTAAGTAACTATGTAACTATGTTATGCTCCACTTTTTCGCCACTTTTTCTCCACTTTTTCTCCTCTTATGCTCCACTTTTTCTCCACTTTTTCTCCACTTTTTCTCCACTTTTTCTCCACGTTTTCTCCACGTTTTCTCCACTTTTTTCTCCACTTTTTCTCCTCTTATGCTCCACTTTTTCTCCACTTTTTCTCCTCTTAATCTCCACTTTTTCTCCAATTTTTCTCCACTTTTTCTCCACTTTTTCTCCACTTTTTCTCCACTTTTTTCTCCACTTTTTCTCCACTTTTTCTCCTCTTATGCTCCACTTTTTCTCCACTTTTTCTCCACTTTTTCTCCTCTTATGCTCCACTTTTTCTCCACTTTTTCTCCACTTTTTCTCCTCTTATGCTCCACTTTTTCCCCACTTTTTCTCCACTTTTTTCTCCACTTTTTCTTCTCTTATGCTCCACTTTTTCTCCACTTTTTCTCCACTTTTTCTCCTCTTATGCTCCACTTTTTCTCCACTTTTTCTCCACTTTTTCTCCATTTTTTTCTCCACTTATTCTCCACTTTTTCTCCTCTTATTCTCCACTTTTTCTCCACTTTTTCTCCTCTTATTCTCCACTTTTTCTCCACTTTTTCTCCACTTTTTCTCCATTTTTTTCTCCACTTTCTCCACTTTTTCTCCACTTTTTTCTCCACTTTTTCTCCTCTTATGCTCCACTTTTTCTCCTCTTAATCTCCACTTTTTCTCCACTTTTTCTCCACTTTTTCTCCACTTTTTTCTCCACTTTTTCTCCTCTTATGCTCCACTTTTTCTCCACTTTTTCTCCACTTTTTCTCCACTTTTTCTCCACTTTTTCTCCACGTTTTCTCCACTTTTTTCTCCACTTTTTCTCCTCTTATGCTCCACTTTTTCTCCACTTTTTCTCCACTTTTTCTCCACTTTTTCTCCACGTTTTCTCCACGTTTTCTCCACTTTTTTCTCCACTTTTTCTCCTCTTATGCTCCACTTTTTCTCCACTTTTTCTCCACTTTTTCTCCTCTTAATCTCCACTTTTTCTCCACTTTTTCTCCACTTTTTCTCCACTTTTTCTCCACTTTTTCTCCACTTTTTTCTCCACTTTTTCTCCACTTTTTCTCCTCTTATGCTCCACTTTTTCTCCACTTTTTCTCCACGTTTTCTCCACGTTTTCTCCACTTTTTTCTCCACTTTTTCTCCTCTTATGCTCCACTTTTTCTCCACTTTTTCTCCTCTTAATCTCCACTTTTTCTCCACTTTTTCTCCACTTTTTCTCCACTTTTTCTCCACTTTTTTCTCCACTTTTTCTCCACTTTTTCTCCTCTTATGCTCCACTTTTTCTCCACTTTTTCTCCACTTTTTCTCCACTTTTTCTCCTCTTATGCTCCACTTTTTCTCCACTTTTTCTCCTCTTATGCTCCACTTTTTCTCCACTTTTTCTCCACTTTTTTCTCCACTTTTTCTCCTCTTATGCTTCACTTTTTCTCCACTTTTTCTCCACTTTTTCTCCACTTTTTCTCCTCTTATGCTCCACTTTTTCTCCATTTTTTTCTCCACTTATTCTCCACTTTTTCTCCTCTTATTCTCCACTTTTTCTCCACTTTTTCTCCACTTTTTCTCCTCTTATTCTCCACTTTTTCTCCACTTTTTCTCCACTTTTTCTCCATTTTTTTCTCCACTTTCTCCACTTTTTCTCCACTTTTTTCTCCACTTTTTCTCCTCTTATGCTCCACTTTTTCTCCTCTTAATCTCCACTTTTTCTCCACTTTTTCTCCACTTTTTCTCCACTTTTTTCTCCACTTTTTCTCCTCTTATGCTCCACTTTTTCTCCACTTTTTCTCCACTTTTTCTCCACTTTTTCTCCTCTTAATCTCCACTTTTTCTCCTCTTATGCTCCACTTTTTCTCCACTTTTTCTCCACTTTTTCTCCACTTTTTCTCCACTCTTTCTCCTCTTATGCTCCACTTTTTCTCCACTTTTTCTCCTCTTAATCTCCACTTTTTCTCCTCTTATGCTCCACTTTTTCTCCACTTTTTCTCCACTTTTTCTCCTCTTATGCTCCACTTTTTCTCCACTTTTTCTCCACTTTTTCTCCTCTTATGCTCCACTTTTTCTCCACTTTTTCTCCACTTTTTTCTCCACTTTTTCTCCTCTTATGCTCCACTTTTTCTCCACTTTTTCTCCACTTTTTCTCCACTTATGCTCCACTTTTTCTCCACTTTTTCTCCACTTTTTTCTCCACTTTTTCTCCTCTTAATCTCCACTTTTTCTCCACTTTTTCTCCACTTTTTCTCCACTTTTTCTCCACTTTTTCTCCACTTTTTTCTCCACTTTTTCTCCACTTTTTCTCCTCTTATGTTCCACTTATTCTCCACTTTTTCTCCACTTTTTCTCTACTTTTTCTATGGTCGGTCTACCCATTAGCTCTGCCATGCATAGTGTAGCTCTACACCTACTGCACATGTTACTTTATGATTGACATCTCTTTCGTACCAGAGCTGTCTAAGTCTACTCTGACCCCATATTTGTCATTACTATATTGTCCTTGTACTGTATTATGACATTTGTATCATGTGTTTCATTTCTTGCTGTGTTGCAATTTTTTTGCTGCATCCCAATTGTACCTCTACATTGTTCGAGTTTATGTTATTGTTCTCTCACTCTTATGTGATACTGATTATTGTCATTTTTCATGATTACATGCAGATAAGTCCAATCTGACGAAGGCTCAGGTTGAAACGTCATTTGTAACTTGTTTTGGACAAAAACATATATGCTTATGAAAAAAAAAATTTTCTTAATACGGACCAATAAAGAGTGATTTTGCATTACTATCCGTTGTGACTTACTGACTTAGTCTGGGAGATATAGAGTGCCGAGGTTACTCACTAATTTTATCTATTATTACCTCTGAGCACCTATATACCAGTGAGCAGAGCTTCCTCTACAGTAGTTCTCCTGATTAGGCATGCCCTTACCTCATGAGCAGGGCATTGCAGCTTTGGTAGCAACCATTACGACATGGACTCTGCTGCTGTGGACCCGGGGAGAGTGAGTGCAGATTCATTGCACCCACACTCCTCACATGAAGGGTCCGCACTCCTAGAAAATGGGGGATACGTTCCCTGAGTGTCTCCCCCCCATATTCTAGACGGTCCAGAGTCGTCGTGGGACCCCTTTATTTTTTTTCTTACAATAAATTGGTGAAAGAGGAAATGTTTTGGGGACTGTTTTTTCAAATAAATTTCTTTTGTCGATTTTTTGTTTTTGTTAGTACTGACAGTTTATGATGTTGGGTATCTAATAGACGCCATGACATCACAAACTGCTGGGCTTGATCTCAGGTGACTTTACAGCTAGTATCAACCCGATTTATTACCCCGTTTGCCACTGCACCAGGGCACGGGATGAGCTGGGGTGAAGCGCCAGGATTGGCGCATCTAGTGGATGCGCCACGTCTGGGGTGCCTGCGGCCTGCTATTTTTAGGCTGTGAAGGCCCAATAACTATGGACCTTCCCACCCTGAGAATACCAGACCACAGCTGTCCGCTTTACCTTGGCTGGTGATCCAATTTGGGGGGTCCCCTACTTTTATTGTGTAATTATTAATATTTATAAAATAATTATAAAAAAGAGCCTGAGGGGACCTCCACATTGGATCCCCAACCACGGTAAAGCTGCCAGCTGTGGTTTTCAGGCTACAGCCGTCTGCTTTACCCTAGCTGGCTATCAAAAATGGGGGGACCCAACGTAATTTTTTTTTTTTAACTATTTTTTAAATAGAAAAAATTAATGGGCTTCCCTGTATTTTGATTGCCAACCAAGGTAACGGCAGGCAGATGGGGGTGGCAACCCATAGCTGTCTGCTTTATCTGCGCTGAGAATCAAAAATACCGCGGAGCGCTACGTCATTTTTTTAAAGATTTATTTTTACAGCACTGTGATGTCCAGCAATCAAAATACAGGGAAGCCCATTTTATTTTTAGTTATTTAAATAAATAATTAAAAAAAATATATGTTAGCTCCCACTGCATTTTTTGTATTGCTAGCTAAGGGTAATCCAAGCAGCTACTGGCTGCTAACCCCCACTGCTTGGTGTTACCTTCACTGGCAATGGAAAATCCAGGGAAGCATTTTTTTTTTTTTTCCAAAAAGCTACAAAAAAAGGACGTGAGCTTCGCCATATTTTTGTATGCTAGCCAGGTATAGCAGGCAGGTGCTGGAAGAGTTGGATACAGCGCCAGAAGATGGCGCTTCTATGAAAATGCCATTTTCTGAGGTGGCTGCAGACTGCAATTCGCAGCAGTGGGGCCCAGAAAGCTCAGGCCAACCGGTGGTGCGGATTCCAATCCCAGCTGCCTAGTTGTACCTGGCTGGACACAAAAATGGGGCAAAGCCTACGTCATTTGTTTTCTAATTATTTCATGAAATTCATGAAATAATAAAAAAAGGGCTTCCCTTTATTTTTGGTTCCCAGCCGGGTACAAATAGGCAACTGGGGGTTGGGGGCAGCCGTACCTGCCTGCTGTACCTGGCTAGCATACAAAAATATGGCGAAGCCACATAATTTTTTCAGGGGGCAAAAAACTTCTGCATACAGTCCTGGATGGAGTATGCTGAGCCTTGTAGTTCTGCAGCTGCTGTCTGTCTGTATGGAGAAGAGCAAACAGCAGCTGCAGAACTACAAGGCTCAGCATACTCCATCCAAGACTGTATGCAGAAGTTTTTTGCCCACCAAAAAAATGACGTGGGCTTCGCCATATTTTTGTATGCTAGCCAGGTACAGCTGGCAGCCACGGGCTGCCTCCAACCCCCAGTTGCCTATTTGTACCCGGCTGGGAACCAAAAATATAGGGAAGCCCGTTTTTTTTAATTATTTCACTTATTTCATGAAATAATCAAAATACAAATGACGTGGGCTTCGCCCTATTTTTGTGTCCAGCCGGGTACAACTAGGCAGCTGGGGATTGGAATCCGCAGCACAGGTTAGCCCGAGGTTTGTGGGCGCCTCTGCTGTGGATTTCAGTCCGCAGCCGTCCCAGAAAATGGCGCTCTCATAGAAGCGCCATCATCTGGCGCTGTATCCAACTCTTCCAACAGCCCTGGAGCCGGGTGGCTTGTTGGGTAATCATGAGTTAATACTGGCTTTGTTTTACCAGCCAGTATTAAGCCAGAGATTCTTAATGTCAGGCACGTTTGACCCGGCCATTAAGAATCTCCAATAAAGGGTTAAAAAAAGACACCACACAGAGAAAAAATACTTTAATAGAAATAAATACACAGACACATTAGAGACTCCATCTTTATTACCCCTGTCAGCCCTCCACGATCCTGCTCTTCTGTCTTCTTTCTTTCTAGTGTAGTAGTAGTGACGATTGTAGTGAGGGGCATCACTTGGGGCTGGGGAACCTCCATCCTAACTACAATGCTCACTACAATCGGGAAGCAGCGTGCAGCCTTCACTCCGTGAGTGATCACTGCTGGCTGCTAGCGGTAACGCTGACAGACGCGTTACCATAGCAACGGTGCTCCCGGAGCCGCGGCTAGCGGTGACGTCACCGCTAACTGCGTTGCTATGGCAACGGTGATCTCTGTTAATGACCGGCTGTGTCAGCCGGTCCCTAACGGAACGGGGAGTCGACCCTGTGCTAGAGCATGTCGCCGGTACACGGCGATACACATATGTGCACCGTGTACCGGAGAGATGCACTCGCAGGTCCTACATGACGTGTCATAGTCATGTGACCAGTCTGTAGCCAATGAGATAATAGCCACGTGACTGGTCACATGGCTATTTTGACGTCACGATAGGTCCTGCTTCTCTGCTGGCAGTGCAGGTCACCGGGAGGATTCAGCGATCATCGGATGGAATAGCGGCAGGAGACAGAGTGCAGAAGGGATCGCGAGGACCGGTAAGTGTTATGGCAATGTTTATTAACTGTTTGTGTACATTTATAATGCATTTTTATGTGTTTGTGATTGCCTCCCATTATAGCCTATACGTTCGAGTTCGGTTCGTCGAACGTTCGACGAACCGAACTCGAACGGGACCCCCGTTCGGCGAACCGGCCTCGAGCCGAACCGGGACCGGTTCGCTCATCTCTAATTGAGAGTTCCTTAGACCGCATGTTGTCTGGTCACAGCAACAGCTTCCAAATGCAAAACCACACACCTGTAATCAACCCCAGACTTTTTAACTACTTCATTGATTACAGATTAACGAGGGAGACGCCTTCAGAGTTAATTGCAGCCCTTAGAGTCCTTTGTCCAATTACTTTTGGTCTTTTGAAAAAGAGGAGGCTATGCATTACCGAGCTATGATTCCTAAACCCTTTCTCCGATTTGGATGTGAAAACTCTCATATTGTAGCTGGGAGTGTGCACTTTCAGCCCATATTATATATATAATTGTATTTCTGAACATGTTTTTGTAAACAGCTAAAATAACAAAACTTGTGTCACTGTCCAAATATTTCTGGACCTAACTGTATGTAAACATGTGTGTTTTATACATATGAATCTGCAATCAACAGAAGAGAGTCAAGAACCCACTCCTGTCGGGCGTTCAAATGATCACCATACATAAGAGAGTGGAGGCATAAACCGGTGCAGCCACCCCTGTGTGACACATTAAGCAAGAAACGAAAAGACAAAATCACTTAAATAGTGACAGTGAAGGATCAAGTGAAAGACAAGGATAACATGGAATTTAGAAATGAAACAACCTCCAGATGGGCTCCAGACTATGAGAATCTACAGGCAGTTCACCAAAGTTCATAAACGTGGGAAAATGAGTGACTGGGCCTGCGTGCAAGGTCTGTATCAAGAGCTCGCAGGTCAAAGGAGTTCAGGACCGTGGGAACCAACCTACCACGCCTGCGTGATTCCTGACTCGTAGTAAGCTTACAAGTAGCAAGCCCTACATATTAGTATCCGTGCAGTGATCGCTAGAAAAACAGCGCTAGCAGTTGATGAGTGCTGGGAACACTAAGGGGCACTTTGCACACTGCGACATCGCAGGTGCGATGTCGGTGGGGTCAAATTGAAAATGACGCACTTCCGGCATCGGATGCGACATCGCAGTGTGTAAAGGCTGGATGATACGATTAACGAGCGCAAAAGCGTCGTAATCGTATCATCGGTGCAGCGTCGGCGTAATCCATGATTATGCTGACGCGACGGTCCGATGTTGTTCCTCGCTCCTGCGGCAGCGCACATCGCTGTGTGTGAAGTCGCAGGAGCGAGGAACGTCTCCTACCGGCGTCACTGCGGCTTCCGTAGGATATGCGGAAGGAAGGAGGTGGGCAGGATGTTTACATCCTGCTCATCTCCGCCCCTCCGCTCTGATTGGCCGCCTGCCGTGTGACGTCGCAGTGACGCCGCACGACCCGCCCCCTTAACAAGGAGGCGGGTCGCCGGCCACAGGGACGTCGCACGGCAGGTGAGTGTGTGTGTGAAGCTGGCGTAGCGATAATTTTCGCTATGCCAGCTATCACCACATATCGCTGCTGCGACAGGGGCGGGCACTATCGCACTCGGCATCGCAGCATCGGCCTGCGATGTCGTAGTGTGCAAAGTGCCCCTAAGAGATAAGAGGAGATTAAAGTGAAAAAAGGAACAGAGACACTAGGAATTGAAATCAACCGTGAATATATAAAAGAAACCATGTGACTATCTACCAAATACATATAGATGAAAAAGAAATAAACAATAAGTAGGGGAAAAACAATTTGTATATAAACTATGCCGTGGGTTCATAAAACTAAAATAGAGGTATAACGCACCCTATTTTCGAGGCGCAAAGGAGTGAAAAGACACCAAGATCAAGGATGAAATCACCCTGAAACTGATAGTGTGCTGGTATACAATCATAAAAGGAGGAACGTATATGTCACTAAAACTAGTGTATATGTATGTATACCCATACGTTCATCTCCATCAATAAATAAGTAAGTAAATAAATAAATAAATTAGTGGAAATATGCATTCTGAAACAACAATTATAAGAGTGTAAAACCCATATCATATATATTATATCAATTACATTAAAACTACGCTATAAAAATATTATATAAATAAAAATACAATGATAATGATTAATAAAAACAGCGATAAACCTGATGGTACTGGACCATAAAACAACCATAAAATATAACAATAAAATCACACTGATATAGGTGTGATATACATAAAAACAACTTATAAAAACAAAAAAGTATGCCATAAAACTCAATTAAAATCATAATAAAACCATCCGGAGAAACAGATCAATGCTAGACTTGATTTTAGTGGAATAAATCCATGATTTCATTTAGACCTTGGGGTTTTAAAGTATTCAGCTTATAAATCCAGTAGGTTTCTTTTTTATTTAGAAGTCCCATCCTATCGGGAACATATGGGGGTATCTGTTCTATAGGAGTAACCTTCAACTGGATTTTTTTATTATGAAATAGAGTGGTATGACGAGAAAGTCCATGGAGCATGAATCCCACCTTTATATTATGTCTGTGTGAGTTTATTCTGTTATGTAGAGCTTGTATCGTTCTGCCTATATACCTTTTATTACAGTCACACTCAATTAAATATATAACAAAGTCGGATTGACATGTCAAATGTCCTTGTATCCTAAATTCTGTGCCCTCTATGGTCTGACCGAAATTGATCCTCCCGTGTTGGATGGATCTGCAACATAGGCAGTTTTTCATATAGCATTTATAAGAACCCATGAGTACATTATTAGTAGTAGGATTACAATGATTTTTCAATCTGCTAGGCGCAAGTTGGTTCTTTAAAGTGGATGCTCTACGAAATGTGACCCCTGGATCGGTAGGTAACACCTCTTTCAGGTATGGGACATTGTGTAAAATGGTCCAATTTTTCTTGAGGATGCCCTTAATGACATCCCCATCACAACTATAGGTGGTGAGGAAATTAGAAGTAAATTTTTCATTGGCAGACTTTTTGTCAGGGGAACTAACCTTCATGATCAGATCTCTTTGTTTTAGGTTTCTGTTTATTTGATAGGCTTTTTTTACAACAATCGAGGGATATTTTTTCTCTAAAAATCTCTCCTGCAGGACCAAAGCTTGATCTCTGAAGTCCACATCTGAGGTGCAGTTCCTCCTAATCCTCTGATATTGGTTTTTTGGAACATTCAGCAACCATTTGTCATAGTGGTTGCTGGTGAAGTTGATGTAAGCATTACTGTCCACTCTCTTAAAAAAGGTTTTTGTGTGGATAGAGTCACCGGTATGGAAAATGGTCAGATCAAGGAAATTAATGGCATCTTTCTCTACCGTGGGCGAAAAAGTTAAACCCCAGGTATTGCTCTCTATATTTTCTAAAAACCTCAAATAATTATTTTCAACATTGTCATAAATAATGAACAGATCATCAATGTACCTTTTGTAAGAAATCACATGTTTAAAAAGCCCAGAGGAATATATGTACTGAATTTAAAAGAGCCCCATAACCAGATTGGCGAAAGTGGGTGCTGCCTTCGATCCCATGGCAACTCCGCAGCATTGGGGATATACAGTGTCTCTTGGAATGTAAAAAAATTATTTCTTAGAATAAACCTCATACTGTTTAAAATGAACTCCTTTTGTGCCACCGGTAGTCTATCATCGACCTCTAAATATTGCTTGAAGCATTCCAATCCCAGTGTATGAGATATATTTGTGTATAGAGATGCAATATCCAAACTTATGAAAATAAATGAGTCTTTCCAAGTAATATCATTTAGAATATGTATCAGGTGTGAGGAATCCCTAAGGAAACTTTTTAAATTGGTGACATTCAAATTTTCAGTAAGGGATCCAATACCCGAGATGATGGGTCTTCCCGGGGGATTATTGAGGCTTTTGTGGATTTTAGGCAAGTGATAGTAGAACGCTAACCTGGGGGTTTTTATGTCCAAAAATTTAAACTCATTTTTATTGAGGACCCCAGCCTCAGATGCTCCTTTAATTAAGGTACGATATTCAGAAATGGAATCCTGATATATAGTAATACCCACAATATTATAGTGCGATCTATTGGAAAGCATTCTCAGAGCTTCCTGTATGTAACTATTCCTGTCTTGTATGACAATGCCACCCCCTTTGTCAGCGTTACGGATAATTATGTTTGGATTATTTTTTAGTCCTGAGATAGCAACCTTCTCTTCCCTGGACATGTTCGTTCTAGGAGGATTTTTCTTGGCAAGAATCGACTTAAAATCTTGTAGTACCAGATCGTTAAAGGTTTTTATATGATGTCCTATACTATGTAGTGGGTAAAAATTTTGATTTTGGTTTATGCTCTGTATGAAAAAAATCCTCTGATATATTTATGTCTATGGGAGCAGATTTATTCATGTGGAAGTGTCTAGTTAAAGTAAGTTTCCTGATGAATTTTTGAAGATCCAAAAAAAGTTCAAAGTCATTGGAGGACTTAGTGGGACAAAAAGAGAGACCTTTTTTTAAAACACTGATCTCATCTTTTGATAATTTGTGATGTGAGGTATCTTCAATTTATCCCATCACAAATTATCAAAAGATGAGATCAGTGTTTTAAAAAAAGGTCTCTCTTTTTGTCCCACTAAGTCCTCCAATGACTTTGAACTTTTTTTGGATCTTCAAAAATTCATCAGGAAACTTACTTTAACTAGACACTTCCAGATGAATAAATCTGCTCCCATAGACATAAATATATCAGAGGATTTTTTTCATACAGAGCATAAACCAAAATCTAAATTTTTACCCACTACATAGTATAGGACATCATATAAAAACCTTTAACGATCTGGTACTACAAGATTTTAAGTCGATTCTTGCCAAGAAAAATCCTCCTAGAACGAACA
Source organism: Anomaloglossus baeobatrachus (assembly GCF_048569485.1). Taxonomy (NCBI): domain Eukaryota; kingdom Metazoa; phylum Chordata; class Amphibia; order Anura; family Aromobatidae; genus Anomaloglossus; species Anomaloglossus baeobatrachus. The sequence goes on along the minus strand of NC_134362.1, from coordinate 149,423,238 downwards.
TGTCCAGGGAAGAGAAGGTTGCTATCTCAGGACTAAAAAATAATCCAAACATAATTATCCGTAACGCTGACAAAGGGGGTGGCATTGTCATACAAGACAGGAATAGTTACATACAGGAAGCTCTGAGAATGCTTTCCAATAGATCGCACTATAATATTGTGGGTATTACTACATATCAGGATTCCATTTCTGAATATCGTACCTTAATTAAAGGAGCATCTGAGGCTGGGGTCCTCAATAAAAATGAGTTTAAATTTTTGGACATAAAAACCCCCAGGTTAGCGTTCTACTATCACTTGCCTAAAATCCACAAAAGCCTCAATAATCCCCCGGGAAGACCCATCCTCTCGAGTATTGGATCCCTTACTGAAAATTTGGCAGCATATGTTGACTCCATCATGAATATTCATGTCACCAATTTAAAAAGTTTCCTTAGGGATTCCTCACACCTGATACATATTCTAAATGATATTACTTGGAAAGACTCATTTATTTTCATAAGTTTGGATATTGCATCTCTATACACAAATATATCTCATACACTGGGATTGGAATGCTTCAAGCAATATTTAGAGGTCGATGATAGACTACCGGTGTCACAAAAGGAGTTCATTTTAAACAGTATGAGGTTTATTCTAAAAAATAATTTTTTTACATTCCAAGACACTGTATATCACCAATGCTGCGGAGTTGCCATGGGATCGAAGGCAGCACCCACTTTCGCCAATCTGGTTATGGGGCTCTTTGAAATTCAGTACATATATTCCTCTGGGCTTTTTAAACATGTGATTTCTTACAAAAGGTACATTGATGATCTGTTCATTATTTATGACAATGTTGAAAATAATTATTTGGGGTTTTTAGAAAATATAGAGAGCAATACCTGGGGTTTAACTTTTTCGCCCACGGTAGAGAAAGATGCCATTAATTTCCTTGATCTGACCATTTTCCATACCGGTGACTCTATCCACACAAAAACCTTTTTTAAGAGAGTGGACAGTAATGCTTACATCAACTTCACCAGCAACCACTATGACAAATGGTTGCTGAATGTTCCAAAAAACCAATATCAGAGGATTAGGAGGAACTGCACCTCAGATGTGGACTTCAGAGATCAAGCTTTGGTCCTGCAGGAGAGATTTTTAGAGAAAAAATATCCCCCGATTGTTGTAAAAAAGCCTATCAAATAAACAGAAACCTAAAACAAAGAGATCTGATCATGAAGGTTAGTTCCTCTGACAAAAAGTCTGCCAATGAAAAATTTACTTTTAATTTCCTCACCACCTATAGTTGTGATGGGGATGTCATTAAGGGCATCCTCAAGAAACATTGGACAATTTTACACAATGACCCATACCTGAAAGAGGTGTTACCTACCCATCCAGGGGTCACATTTCGTAGAGCATCCACTTTAAAGAACCAACTTGCGCCTAGCAGATTGAAAAATCATTGTAATCCTACTACTAATAATGTACTCATGGGTTCTTATAAATGCTATATGAAAAACTGCCTATGTTGCAGATCCATCCAACAAGGGAGGATCAATTTCGGTCAGACCATAGAGGGCACAGAATTTAGGATACAAGGACATTTGACATGTCAATCCGACTTTGTTATATATTTAATTGAGTGTGACTGTAATAAAAGGTATATAGGCAGAACGATACAAGCTCTACATAACAGAATAAACTCACACAGACATAATATAAAGGTGGGATTCATGCTCCATGGACTTTCTCGTCATACCACTCTATTTCATAATAAAAAAATCCAGTTGAAGGTTACTCCTATAGAACAGATACCCCCATATGTTCCCGATAGGATGGGACTTCTAAATAAAAAAGAAACCTACTGGATTTATAAGCTGAATACTTTAAAACCCCAAGGTCTAAATGAAATCACGGATTTATTCCACTAAAATCAAGTCTAGCATTGATCTGTTTCTCCGGATGGTTTTATTATTATTTTAATTGAGTTTTATGGCATACTTTTTTGTTTTTATAAGTTGTTTTTATGTATATCACACCTATATCAGTGTGATTTTAATGTTATATTTTATGGTTGTTTTATGGTCCAGTACCATCAGGTCTATCGCTGTTTTTATTAATCATTATCATTGTATTTATATTTATATAACATTTTTATAGCGTAGTTTTAATGTAATTGATATAATATATATAATATGGGTTTTACACTTATAATTGTTGTTTCAGAATGCATATTTCCACTAATTTATTTATTTATTTACTTACCTATTTATTGATGGAGATGAACGGATGGGTATACATACATATACACTAGTTTTAGTGACATATACATTCCTCCTTTTATGATTGTATACCAGCACACTATTAGTTTCAGGGTGATTTCATCCTTCATCTTGGTGTCTTTTCACTCCTTTGCGCCTCGAAAATAGGGTGCGTTATACCTCTATTTTAGTTTTATGAACCCACGGCATAGTTTATATACAAATTGTTTTTCCCCTACTTATTGTTTATTTCTTTTTCATCTATATGTATTTGGTAGATAGTCACATGGTTTCTTTTATATATTCACGGTTGATTTCAATTCCTAGTGTCTCTGTTCCTTTTTTCACTTTAATCTCCTCTTATCTCTTAGTGTTCCCAGCACTCATCAACTGCTAGCCCTGTTTTTCTAGCGATCACTGCACGGATACTAATATGTAGGGTTTGCTACTTGTAAGCTTACTACGAGTTGGGAATCACGCAGGCGTGGTAGGTTGGTTCCCACGGTCTTGAACTCCTTTGACCTGCGAGCTCTTGATACAGACCTTGCACGCAGGCGCAGTCACTCATTTTCCCACGTTTATGAACTTTGGTGAACTGCCTGTAGATTCTCATAATCTGGAGCCCATCTGGAGGTTGTTTCATTTCTAAATTCCATGTTATCCTTGTCTTTCACTTGATCCTTCACTGTCACTATTTAAGTGATTTTGTCTTTTCGTTTCTTGCTTAATGTGTCACACCGGGGTGGCTGCACTGGTTTATGCCTCCACTCTCTTATGTATGGTGATCATTTGAACGCCCGACAGGAGTGGGTTCTTGACTCTCTCCTGTTGATTGCAGATTCATATGTATAAAACACACATGTTGACATATATATATACTATGGAATATATAAATTTATATATATTTTTGTACATTTCACTGAACAAACACAGGTTTTTTGTTTTTTTCAAAATTTATTATTTTTCTTTACCCAATATGTGTATCCTGACTGACATTTGTGATTATGTGATACCAGTCATGTTTTAATTTTATTTGTAAAGATGCATTTAGTACATCAGCATGGACATTTTTTTTACTGTTTCCTCCCGCCCTTTTTTTCAAGAAGGGGTGGTGTCATGATGTTATCTTGTCTATTTATCTGTATGCTGGTGTCCACCAGGACAGATTTGATGTTTTGTCTTTCCTAACGGTCCTGAGGAAGGGGGCAGTGGCTCCTGAAACGCGTAGACCTGGATGAAATAAAGATGCATTAATCTAAACATCTGTTCCTGTGATCTTTTGGCACAGTATCAAACACCCCTCTCTTTTGCTCTCTGTTTTCTGTGCTTTGGGTGGCTGCAGCCTTGGATCAGATTCTACATGCGATTACAGTTGTTTTGACTCTCACAACGACATCTGGTGAGTAGTTTCACCCTCCTCCCACCCCTTATATACTGGGGTAAGACCCTATATGCGCTTTTCTCTCCACAGATTTCTTGTCTGAATTATTGTGCTGTGTGGAAGTTTTAGGATTGTTGTTTTACTTCCTCCCATTTATGTTTTTTTCCCCTGTGCACATATAGTCGCTCCTTTGTGTTTGATTGCCATATGTACGAGTTTTGGTTTCTACCCTTTCTGTGTTTAGTTGTAGAGATTGTGAAAACAGTCCTGGCTCATCCCTTGAATAGAGGAGGGGGAGGAGAGTTACACCAGGGCTTGGACAGAAGTTAGGGTCACACTGACGACTCAGACTGCACTGCATTCACCCTGAAGAAAGCAGACCGAATCGTGCATCAGGCTGGGTAATGCATGTCTCTTTAGGACATCCAACAGGTACTTAAATGCTGCTAATATATTTTCTTTAATCAGTACCATTGCTGCTACAAACCAGGGATCATGTGTACACTGCACCGATCACTTTGCTAAATATACCATTTTGCTGCTTTAAAGCCGTTATTGAATGTGATTGGGGATTGCACCACAAGGCTTGCTATTATTTAATAAGCTCTAAGCACCTTTTTTTCCTATTTTTCAACATACCTTTCTACCAATTGCTGCTATATGTATACCTTTAACCCTAGCCTTACCTTAAGCACTAGCTACTGATATAGCGTATAATGGGACATTTTTTATATATATATATATATATATATATATATATATATATATATATATATATATATATATATTCTTTTCTTTCTACTTTATGTTTTTGATTTTCATCTTGTGTGATATATATTACAGTTCAGCCGTACATAGGTTTTGTATGTCAATATGTGCTTCCTAGTTCCCTTATTATTATTTTTACATCCAGATTTTTTTTATTGCATGCTGTCTCTTGTTATTAGCAATTTTTATTATTATTATTATTATTATTATTATTATTATTATTATTCAGTGCTTTTTGATTTATACATTATTACCTGAATTTATATTTCTTGTTTGTCACCTACAGATATGGTACATCGTGTTCATATTATGTTTATCTTGACTTGTTTTTCTCTTGTGTATTTCTTAATAAACATTTATGGTCTTATTCACATTAGACCTTCTATCATTTTTTTGGGTGAATTTGCACGCTACCATCAAGCATACCTCTGAGCTAAGGGACAGTGCAGGGTCCCCAGTCTGAGGGTCAACCTAGGTGTCCCTGTCCAGTCATCTCATCCCTGTGACACCAGTAGGGACTTGAGTAAGAAATGCGGCGAGGCGCATGTCATTCAACAGGCACTCTTGATTCATTAACAGGCTTGTAACACAATAAATGAGAAGCCTTCCTCTAAACAGTATATCAAACAGATATGACCAGATTAACATGTCAGCCTAAATCTTCCTTATGGAAACAGAAGTGATGGGTGCATGGGGCATAGGAAAAGGAAATCCAGACCAATGTCCAAGGAGTAGAAGGCCACGGCATACACCATCCAGTATTCCAAGGTGCTTTATTTCATGGTAAAGTGCAGATAAAAGTAGCCGTTGGGACCTGTTGAAGCACGAAGAGGTGCAAAATGGTCGTCGTCTGTCTTTAGGAGGCCTGCACCCAGCTCTCTTCCCGCTACTTTTTTCTGCACTTTAACATGAAATAAAGCACCTCCTCTAAACAGTGACCCCAATCTTCATACCGGTCTTGGTCAATTGGGGCCAATTTCATGTAAAAAAATAGACTGACGTGTTTCTGGCGCTCCATCGCGCCAGAAACTCATCAGGGTACTATATTTGGATGGATTTTTTAATTTATTTAATTTAAGTTTTTGGAAATAAAGCAAGAAAATGTTATATTCCTGAATGTTCTGATTTTTCTCTTTTTCGTGTTGCAGTCTACTTGGGGGACTTTTCATCATAGCACTCCATGGATGTATGGTGACTCACATTCTCGGGGATGTTCAGCTTTCCCTCTGCTCTTAGTTTTTTTTAAAAAATAAACATGATCTTTAATTTCTTTTTTGTGGGGTAATACAAGAATTTTCTATGACAGGCATGTTGGGAGAGTAGAGAAATCGTTATCTTCACGGCTTTGAACACCTGCCAGATTTTTAAGTATACCTTAGACTAGGACATATGGAAGTTTGAACCTTATGAAGATTTACTTCTCTCGGAATGATTGAAATGTTTGATTCTCATTTATTGGAAAGTCTGCCTAACAGTTTCTACTAGAAGATAGGATAAGCAACAAAAACAATTCTGCACTGACAAGTTTAAAATATTCCATAAAATGTAATTCTACTTTAATGAAAAGCCTCTTCTATTTAACCATGCTATATTGCTTTCTAAAAGAAATCTTACCTTCTGCAGCCTCCAGTATATTACTTTCAATTCTGCTAAATTACAACTGTGACACATCCATACATTTTATACATCCTCGGCATTGATGATGTTTCATGATTTGCCATGAATATCATTTGAATGTATACTGCTTTCTCTGTAGATATTCAGTTATTTTTATTTTAAATTAACAGATCTTAAGACATTTAAAATGATAAAGCCGTATCTCTCCATCAGAGAAAAAAAATCAGCACACAGCAATGTGTCAAGGCTGAAAAAAATGTGTTTTAATTATTCTTTTACAACCGATTCTATTATTTATAACAGGCCTGAGCTTTTCAGTGTAATGAAAGGGCCATAAAATTGTCAACCGTGAAGTAAAACTGTGTGAGAGAAGATTGTCAATTTTACAGTATGCCAAAGCAGATCATTAAGCCGGGTTACTGTAATAATGAAAAAGAGCGGACAAAGGCAATTGGGAAAAAAATACTATGTAATATAAAATAACATACAATTATATGTGAAATGTTAAACATATTATTGCACAGTACACAGGGCTGACATTGAAGATCTGTGTTTAAGCAACTCCCTCGGTGCTCAATAAGTCATATGGCTTATTAAATTTAAATAATATTTCAAATTATATATGCAGATGTTGTAGAAATTAAAATAAATGACACTATAAATATCTACATTACATAATTATATCTTGTATAATATCCAGTACAGACAATATATATAGGCAAATAGATATTTGTATTAAAAAGTAGTTAAAAAAACACTAAATGTGATGCTAGTCACTACTTACAGGTAGTACAAATGGTAAAGTAGTCAGAAAAGCCAGGGTTTGATAACAGGAGGATACGTATGGACACAGAGAGTATACAGAGGCGTACTCAGGTCACGATCTGAGGATCAGAATTTTGGGAAGGTACGTAATGGATTCGGGGAGAAAACTGATATGTGGTCAGGTAACGGTCAAAGGTCAAAAGTCAGGAGGTCTTGCTCCTTCATATATGGAACTCGGCAAAGTGTTTGATAGCCTCATTCTGGAAAAAGACCCTTCGTCCCACTACCCAGGATTTGGAACTACGGATACAGGAAACAAAACGGATGGAATACCTTACTGCTTGTATGAACAATCGGTTGGAAAGGTTTCAACAAATATGGACACCATATGGGATCTTTTTATGGACAGTCGCAACTAGTTGTCAGAGAAAAGATTGCGCATGCTTCAATGATTCATACAGATGCCTCAAGCAGTTCAAATATTGATTGTCCCTTCCTGCCTTCCCTATGCCTTTCTCCCTATGTCAACCCCAGACCTGACTATGCTATTTATTTATCTATGCTATTTTATTTGATGTTTATTCAAAAACTCTGTTAATAAATAAACAGTTTAAAAAAAAGCCAGGAGGTCACGACAGGAACAGGAAGTGGGCAGAGAGGAGTCAAAGAGCAGTCCAGGGTCAGAAAACTAAGATCAGAGCACAGGCAGGAACACAGGCCAACAGCACAATAACAGAACCAGAATATACGACTGGCAAGGTTGTGGGGGGAACTTTCTCACTAAAGAAGCAGAGCAATTACCCAGAAGATGGAACACCTGAGCAATCAGCACCTCCTACAACCAGCATGGAAGACTGCACTGTCAATCAACCTGCCAGCCAGTAGCCCAGAAAAGCACAGCAGCACATCTCCTAGTGTGCAAGATGCTTTGCATAGAGGAATTGTGACACTAAGCAGTTGAAGGGGTTGTCCAGAACTTTAACATTGATAACCTATCCTTAGGATAGGTCATCAGTGTCTGATTAGTGAGGGTGAGGCACCCAGCATCCCAGGAATCAGTTGTATTTGGTGCCGCCACTGACAAGAACTACTCAGTTGTGGAGCAGAACAGCTCAGTTCCAAGAATAGTGGACGCGGCCAGGTACAGCATGCCTGTCACCTTTTGGTTTGAATAGTGGATAGATATTCTGTGCAAAGCAACAGTCATTATACAGTTGAAAGAGCTTTATTGTGCAGCTCCACAAATTCTGGATGGCGGCAGCATCGGGAACAGCCGAATGGTGGGGGTGCCGGGTGTCACACCCTCACCGATCAGACATTGATGACCTTTTTAAAAGATAGACCCTCAATGTTAAAGTCACTTTAAACACTTAAAGATGTATCCTGTTGGTAAATTGTTACAATTGCAGAGTGCGTGCAAAATCAAGTGAGTTCCTCAATGACTTGCATTAGGTTCGTTACTCGTGACGAATAACGGAATAGAACTTTGGGATATGTTACGCATAATCCGAACATGAATAGTTACTATTCAGCCATCACTCATTGTCTAAGTTACTAACCACCTCTGCAGTTGCTTGATTCCAAGGTAAAATTCGGCATTATAGCAGGCTGAACTATTGGAAACTGCCCGGATCTCTAGAGCTTCTGCACTTATCCGAGGCTGCAGAGTAAAAGCAGCATTCGAGAGCGAGTAGCTCAATTTTGAGGAGCCCACTGTTTCCCTAAAACCAGTGCGCATCTCATTATCAAACACAAAACAACCATTTAAAAGGTCATTTAGGTGACTCCCTTGTGCTCAGTAAGTGGTATGTTTTTTTACAAATAGATAATATTATGAAAAATCTATGCATATATTGGAAAAATGAAAATAGATGAGATTATTGCTAAATAATATAATTTATAAGCACAGTGGCTGAAGTATTATAACTAAGTTGAGCGCGGTTCGAGGTTCGAGGTTCTCCAGTTCTAGGCTCGAGTGATTTTGGGGGCTGTTCGAGATCGAACTAGAACTCGAGCTTTTTGCAAACGCTCGATAGTTCTAGATACGTTCGAGAACGGTTCTAGCAGCAAAAAGCAGGGCTTTTTACAGCTACAGTGTGCAATAGCCATCGCTGGCAGCCTGCCAGAAGCTGGTAACCAAGATAAACATCGGGTATCCAACCAAAGCGCTTTGGTTAGTAACCCGATGTTTATCCTAGTTACATGCAGGAAGCCCACACTCCCCTGCTCAGCTCGCTCCGCCCCCTCCTGCCCGCGGCATGTACACACGTACACACACACACACACACACACACACTGCACTCTGCACACATGGTCCCGCTCGGCTTACCTGCGGTGATGAAGTCCCGCCATCCCGACCTCAGCGCTGTCACTGTACTCCATGGCCGCCGCTTGTCACATCACCTTCTCTCGCTTCCGACCCGAGACTGACTAGCGGTGACGTCACGGGCCTCTCGCGATACTTGGCTGTGAAGGTGATTGAACTCAGTGACAGGTGCTGTCAGTGTGCAGGAGATCAGTGCAGGTAATGTACCTCGCTGACAGCAGCACTTGTCATCCCCTGCAGTGACCTGGGCTGACCCATTGATGTTAGCTCAGGTCACTGCACTGCTCTCCCAGCCAATGGGGAACATCCTGCTCTTCATTGACTGGGACAGTGTGGATCGTCATGGCAACCCCTTGGATTACACCAGACCTGGATTTGTTTTTCTTTCTAATAAATTGGTTAAAGAGGGAATGTTTTGGGGAGTGTTTTTTCAAATAAAAATGTGTTTGTCGTCTATTTTTTTTTATTACTGACTGGGTTGGTGATGTCGGGTATCTGATAGATGCCTGACCTCACCAACCCCAGGGCTTGATGCCAGGTGACATTACACATCTGGTATTAACCCCATATATTACCCCATTTGCCACCGCACCAGGGCGCGGGATGAGCTGGGGCGAAGCACCAGGATTGGCGCATCTAATGGATGCGCCACTTCTGGGGCGGCTGCGGCCTGCTATTGTTAGGCTGGGGAGAGTCCAATAACCATGGACCTCCTTAGTCTGAGAATATCAGACCCCAGCTGTCTGTTTTACCTTGGCTGGTGATCCAATTTTGGGGGGACCCCTATGTGTTTTTTTTTTTTAATTATTTATTTAATTTAAAATAACAGCATGGGGTGCCCTCAGTTTTGGATTACCAGCCAAGGTGAGGTTGCCAGCTGTGGTCTGCAGGCTGCAGCCGTCTGCTTTACCCTAGCTGGCTACAAAAATAGGGGGAACCCTACGTCATTTTTTTTTCATTTTTTTGGCTAAATACAAAGCTAAGCACCCCTTAGTGCCACATGAAAGGCACCAAAGGGTGCAAAATTACAAAATGCAGGAGAGTGGGACATTATGTGTCTTTCTGCCATTATAATGACAGAAAAGACTGATATGAAGTGCACAAGCACAGGAAAATCACCAGAGCACTCTACACTGTGAAAAGCAGTAGAAAATGGCACTGGAGTGAACATGTGACCGCCTCATGTAGGATGAAGCTATGGATCCTGGGTAAATTTATGCATTTACCCTCATTCAGTTTTTTTGCAGTACACAAAAAAAACGGAAGGCACACGGATGACAAACAGATGACATACGGACCGTCTACGGAACGGAAACGGATGCCACACGGATGCACCCGTGAAAAAAAACGGACTGTTTTTTGCAGACCACAAAAATGGATCGGTCGTGTTAATGTAGCCTTATTCTGATCTGCCGTTTATAAACAGCAGGCAGAAATAAGTGAATAACGCCCCCCGGCGTCAGAAAATCTCCGGGGTTTCAGGGCTAGCTGAGACTCTGGAGATCATGATTCAGGACGGTTTTTCCGGTCCCCGCTCACTAGAGTTGAGCGCGGTTCGTGGTTCGTGGTTCTCCAGTTCTAGGCTCGAGTGATTTTGGGGCCTGTTCTAGATCGAACTAGAACTCGAGCTTTTTGCAAAAGCTCGATAGTTCTAGAAACGTTCGAGAACGGTTCTAGCAGCAAAAAACAGCTAAATCATAGCTTGGTTTCTGCTGTAATAGTGTAAGTCACTCTGTGAATCACACTATTATCACATTTCAGTGTATAGTGTGCGTGAACAGCGCCTTCAGATCACTGCTGTTTCTATAATGGCGATCGCCATTTTTTTTTTTTTTTTTCTTGTCTTCCTTCCCTAAGCACGCGCGTCTGGTGGGGCGGGCCAGCATGTCAGCCAATCCCAGACACACACACAGCTAAGTGGACTTTGAGCCAGAGAAGCAACGGCATGTGTGATAGGATGTCCATGTCACATGTCCCTGCATTATAAAACCGGACATTTTCTTCCAGGACGCCATTATCTGCCTTCTGCGTCTTTGGTGTCAGACATCACTGTCGCAGCTCCGTCCTCCTCCTGAGTCCTATAGCCGATACAGCTGTATGCGCTGCATACACAGCGTTAGACAGCTTAGGGAGAGCACTTTATAGCAGTCCTTTTAAGGGCTCAAACCGGCAGGGTCAGAGAGCCATAGGTGACAGGTCCTGAAAACAGCAACAGCGTCTGTGTAGCCAAGGTCAGGGATTTCCTCCCTGCATTTCACCATTAGGAGGGAATAGAAAGGCAGGCTTCCATTCCTCTTCCCAGAGCACCACAATCCTGCCACTGTACCCTCTTGTCCTCTGCACACTCCAACTCATTATAACTAAACCATTATACTAGCAAACACTCAGTGTACCTAGTGGCATCCTAAACGTGGCTATTGGACTTTGCTATAGTCCCACTAGTGCAAAGACATTTGCAGAGCACGTCTGCCTGCATTGCACACTCCAACTTTTTTAAACTAAGCAATTTTACTAGCAAACACTCAGTGTACCTAGTGGCATCCTAAACGTGGCTATTGGACTTTGCTATAGTCCCACTAGTGCAAAGACATTTGCAGAGCACGTCTGCCTGCATTGCACACTCCAACTTTTTTAAACTAAGCCATTATACTAGCAAACACTCAGTGTACCTAGTGGCATCCTAAACGTGGCTATTGGACTTTGCTATAGTCCCACTAGTGCAAAGACATTTGCAGAGCACGTCTGCCTGCATTGCAGACTCCAACTCTTTTTAACTAAGCCATTATACTAGCAAACAGTCAGTGTACCTAGTGGCATCCTAAACGTGGCTATTGGACTTTGCTATAGTCCCACTAGTGCAAAGACATTTGCAGAGCACGTCTGCCTGCATTGCACACTCAAACTTTTTTAAACTCAGCCATTATACTAGCAAACACTCAGTGTACCTAGTGGCATCCTAAACGTGGCTATTGTACTTTTGTCTATTCACACTATTGTAAACATATTTGCAGCACGTCTGCCTGCATTGCACACTCCAACTTTTTTAAACTCAGCCATTATACTAGCAAACACTCAGTGTACCTAGTGGCATCCTAAACGTGGCTATTGTACTTTTGTCTATTCACACTATTGTAAACATATTTGCAGCACGTCTGCCTGCATTGCACACTCAAACTTTTTTAAACTCAGCCATTATACTAGCAAACACTCAGTGTACCTAGTGGCATCCTAAACGTGGCTATTGTACTTTTGTCTATTCACACTATTGTAAACATATTTGCAGCACGTCTGCCTGCATTGCACACTCAAACTTTTTTAAACTCAGCCATTATACTAGCAAACACTCAGTGTACCTAGTGGCATCCTAAACGTGGCTATTGTACTTTTGTCTATTCATACTATTGGAACGATATTTGCAGCACGTCTGCCTGCATTGCACACTCAAACTTTTTTAAACTAAGCCATTATACTAGCAAACACTCAGTGTACCTATTGGCATCCTAAACGTGGCTATTGTACTTCTGTCTATTCACACTATTGGAACGATATTTGCAGCACGTCTGCCTGCATTGCACACTCAAACTTTTTTAAACTCAGCCATTATACTAGCAAACACTCAGTGTACCTATTGGCATCCTAAACGTGGCTATTGTACTTTTGTCTATTCACACTATTGGAACGATATTTGCAGCACGTCTGCCTGCATTGCACACTCAAACTTTTTTAAACTCAGCCATTATACTAGCAAACACTCAGTGTACCTAGTGGCATCCTAAACGTGGCTATTGTACTTTTGTCTATTCACACTACTGCAAATCTATGTGCAGCACCTCTGCATGACAACCTCCTGCTCTGTTTTTAATAAGCTATAATGATAGCACAAAATACTGCCATTTAGTGGCATCATAGAACTGGCTGTTGTATTCCATTAGTGCCCCACTGGTGACAAGCTATTTCTAGCACCTCTAAATCACACCCTCATGCACATTTTGCTACGCTAATGTTATAGCAAACTCATGGAATTCATTGCTGCATTTCATAATTCGGAGGGATAGAAAGTCAGGCTTCCTTTAGCTTTTCCTTCTGTTCATAGACAGCATCTCCAAGAGCAATTTCCCCTCCACGTCTAAGTGTGGAGAGGCAGCTAGTGCGCATGCGTGTGCCGATGTACCCCAGCTGCAGCATAATTACAGTGTTTCGCGTCGTGAGTATGCTCAGCCTGACTGTGTTATTCCTGACGCTAAGTCTTCTTTTCGGGATACAGCGCATGCTCCCACACTAAGTGTGAAAAGCCTCTTTGCACAGGTGCTTGCATTCCGTGCCGGGTCTAAGTCCTGTTTTGTGCCTAGACACCATGCTAAAGCTGATAGTCTTTTTTCAGAGACTGTATTTCATGCTACTGAGCATGCTCAGGCACTTCCTGCATCTGAGACTAGGTCCGGTAATGAACTCTTTGGCCCTGGCCCTGATGTGGGGGTCCCATATAGACCACAGGGCATCAGGTGTCCTCCCAAATGGCTTGCAGAGGCCCACACCTATGACTTGTCACCGCATTATTGATGGTCAGACGATGACTGGTGAGGTGTTTGGGTCATGGCAGCCACGAGGTCATCATTGAAGTTGCGTTTCCAAATAGGACGCTAGTTATGCCACTCATGACGTGTCACTCTACTTTTGTCTCCAGGAGGTGCATTGTGGTTCACCCTGGTTTGGGGCGGACCCAGGTTATAAAAGGGGCTGGAGCCAACAAGAAGGTGTGCAGTCTTCTATTATGCTCCGAAAGAGCACACCTCCATGTGTTGAACCCATTGCGGCTTTATGCCAGAGGTAGGCAGGGATAGGGTGGTGGATGCAGGCCACCACCACAGTTGGTAACGCAGAACGGTTTAGACCAGCTCCTGTCCTACCAGTCCTGCTTGTGCAGCCCAGTGGCATTAACAGGCCTGCTGCTGCTGATGCGCCTGCTGTCCACAGGTGTGGCCCCTACGCACACGGTCAGCGTACTTAATGGCCCCTGTGTTGTTAACAGTGAGTTCCTGGGCTGGGTGGGCATGTGGACCCTGTGACGCTAACAGGGCTCACAGTCTCCAGATCCGAATGGCGTCTAACTCGGTTCAGGCTACTATTAGTTTCATAGCCACACAGCTCTGTATCCTCCACCAAACCTTCCAGTTGCCAACCTCTCCTTTTCCAACTGGGAGCACGGTGGACACTGACTGCTGATGGGGATATATACCTTTCTCTTTCTTTTCTTATTAATTATCGTTATATAGCGGTCACAGATTATATACCACTTTATCCAAATCTGCCAGTCCCACTGTAACAGATGGTGTTTCTTCAGCAAATGTTACAGTTGCTTAACCACCAAATCCACGGACCAAAACTTTTTTCCCCTTTCCAACACACCTGTTCCCCTTTCCAACAGCATCTGTCCTTTTTCAACTCATTTTGTATATGACCAAAAATGCAACTCTGCAGAGACACAGTACTCAACGCCGTCTCAGCACAGCAGCCTGCCCTCGGTCCCTCCGATGTGGACAAGTAAAAGACCATTTCCACCTATCCATGACAAAGCGTTGTGATTCACTCTGTGCAGCACTGGTGTTTAGTGGAAAAGTAGATCTAAGATTGCGTACCACATTATGCAGATACTCCTGTATACGTGCGTCCATTTCTATGGCAGGAATTAGTTCGCCAAATTTTGTCTTGTACCGGGGATCTAACAGTGTGGCAACCCAGTATTCAGGATTACTTCAAATTCATACAATCCGAGGGTCATGTAGGTAGTGCAGCAAGAAGGCGCTCATGTGTCTTGTGCATCCAGGAGGACCAAGTCCTTGGTGTGTTGGTGGCAGAGAGGTGAGAATCGTGCCTCCTTGCTCTGCCCTCTCCCCACAACCTCGCACAACCGAAATGTGAGCAAGCTCTCACTCATCTGCTGAGTCTTCCATGCCCATCGCCAGTTCGTCCTCCATTTCTTCATGGGCTCCTGCACTTTCATCAACACTTTTTGCTGATACTATGCGCCCTTGTTAATCCCTCTCCCTCACCATGACTGCCGCATAGGTGCCGCTGACCATCTGGACCTCGTAGATCTTGTTATCCCTTCCGCATATGACTCCTCCTGTACTTCCTCCCCTTCCTCTTGTCCCAACACCTGACTCCGAATAATAATTACAGTGTGCTCCATCATGTAGATGACCAGAATTGTCACGCTGAGAATGACATTGCCAGTGCTAAACATCTTCGTCGACATTTGTGAACTGTGTAGCAGGATGCATAGGTCCTTGATCTGACACCACTCCAGCAGCGTGATCTGCACCACCTCTTGATCAAGTTATCCCAGGATATATGTCATACCGTATTTCAGCAGGGCTCTGCGGTGCTGCCACATACGCTGCAACATGTGCAGATTCCAATTCCTGCGTGTCGGAACATCGCATTTCCGGCGTTTAACTGCCAGACCCTAAGACTTCCGGAGTGATGAAAGTTGTTGAGCTGCTGTGTGCGCACGATGGAAGTGAGCACATAGCGAGCGTGCCCGCTGCACAAGGCCATGTAGGCCGTGATGGTGTTTTAAAAATTGCTGGAGAATTCGGTTCAACACGTGAGCCATACAAGGCACGTGTGTCACATTGCCCTGAGGATGGCCCGCAGCCAGGTTTGCATCATTGCCGCACACGGCTGTTAAGTCACCAACGGAGTCCGCTCCGTCAATTTGTACTCCGGTCGCCAGGTGACAACGTGTTCCTTTCATGAATAGTGCTGATGATGGGAGAGTAGTCGATGCCAGCGGCGCAGGTGGACGCAGGTTATGCTCACCCACTGGGCTGCATTACCTTGACAGATGCAGAATCTCTGGCTGAATGTAGCTGGTGGGTATCTCACAGATGAAATACCATCATTCAGCTACAACCAATGGGAAGACACCACACCCTTTTTTATGCCCATCCTGTCTGCAGACCACTGCCAGACATAGCTATGAACCTCTGGTTAATTTTACCCCCAGTTCAGTTTTATGATTTTGTGTGCTTGTTACCTGACTACTTTTCCTGCTTGCTGTTTATGTACCTTGTTGGCCGATCCGCATTTCACCTCTGCTTGTTTTCTGATTAAGTCCTGGCCGTCCCATTCTGTTCCTGATCCTCAATTAATGTTTTGACCCTGCCTGACTACTATTCTCTGGAATAGCGGTGTGACTCACATTTCCCATACATTTCAAAGTAAAACTTTGACCGCCTGATGGCATTGAGCTCTGCTGCCAGCATAGTAAGGAGGTGTGTGGTAGTCCTTGTGCGCAGTTCCAAGGAAGGGTGGCCTGACCACACAGGGTTTGCGCCAAGGTGGAGGACCCACACGAGGTTGAAGAGGCAGAAGCAGTGTATTAACTTCTACATACAGAAGAAGGATTGAAACAACTCGTGGGGACGGCAAGACTTGTACAGCAGACCCTTCTCCATCTCTCACCATAGTTTGCCAGTGCCCAGTCAGTGACATGTAATGACCCTGTCTATGCTTACTGGTCCAAGTATCTGTGTTGAAATGCACCCTGTCGCACACAGATTTTCTCAAGGAAGTGGTGATGCTGTGTGCGACATGCTGGTGTAGCGCGGGCATGCTTTTCTTGGAGAAGCAGTGGTGATTGGGCATCTGGTACTGGGGCACAGCGACAGACATAAGGTCTGTAAAATCCTGTGTGTCCACTAGGCGTAAAGGCAGCATTTCGGTAGCCAACAGCTTACAGAGGGATAGAGTCAACCACTTAGCTTTGTCATGGGTCGCAGTAAGTGGCCTTTTATTTGACCACATCTGAGGGACAGAGATCTGGCTGCTGTCTGTAGACGGTGTTGAGTAGGGTGTCCCTGGAAAAATGCAGGTTTGTGAGGAAAGTGCAGGTGGAGACATGATGTTGCCTTCATCTTGCCTTCAGATCTGTTCATCTTGTATCATTTTTAAAAAACACAGCAAGCAAGGGTTACTCCAAGCGGAGTCTCCCTTTTTTCCAAAAATTGGGCACACAGACACCCCATCAGTGGCAGCACTTGTGCCCTAGTTGCAAACAGGATGTTTTGATTTGCATCAAGCACATTCAAAAATACGCCATAATTAACCTCCCCCAGCATGACACCGGGGTAGGTAGATAAAGTCTTTGCTGAACCATGACTTGGTCATCTTGGCTCCTTTGAAAAACAATGTAAGCAAGGGTTACTCCAAGCGGAGCCTCCCTTTTTTCCAAAAATTGTGCCCCACACACACCCACCCATTCAGTGGCAGCAGTTGTGCCATAGTTGTACACTTCACAGCTAGATTTGCATCAAGCACATTCCAAATCCACAAGCATTTACTCTCCCCAGGATGACACAGGGGTTGTAAATTCCTTCTGGATCCATGACTTGTTCATTTTGATTAACGTCAGTCTGTCCACATTGTCACTGGACAGACGCGTGCGCTTATCTGTCAGCACACACCCAGCAGCACTGAAGACACGTTCAGAGACAACGCTGGCAGCTGTACACGACAAAATCTCCAAGGCGTAACTGGATAGCTCTGGCCATTTTTCTAGATTTGAAGCCCAAAATGAGCAAGGCTCTATTTGCAAAGTCATGGCATCGATGTTCATTTGTAGATACTCCTGTATCATCCTCTCCAGCCGTTGACTATGTGTCAGACTTGTTGTCTCTGGTGGCCTTGCAAAGGAGGGTCTAAAAAAATTATGAAAAGATTCCATTAAATTGCTGTTACCAGCACCAGATACGGTCCTACTGGTACGTGTAGACTGTTGAAGATGACGAGACCGTCCCATGTTTGTCAAGTTACAACTGGGAGATTCCCTCCCTGCACCTGCACGGTTGTTTGGTGGAAAAGCGGATCTAAGATCGAGTAACAGCTATTGCTGATACTCCTGCATACGTGCGTCCCTTTCTATGGCTGGAATTATGTCACAAAATTTGGACTTGTACCGGGGATCTAATAGTGTAGCAAGCCAGTAGTCATCATCACTTCTAATTTTGACAATACGAGGGTCATGTTGGAGGTAGTGCAACAAGAAGGCACTCATGTGTCTTGCGCAGCCATGCGGACCATGTCCACGCTGTGTTTGTGGCATAGAGGTGCTAACCGTTCTTTCTTCCTCTGACATCTCCCCCTAACCTCTTTCAACTGAAATTTAACCAAGGTCTCCCTCATCCGCTGAGTCTTCCATGTCCATGGACAGTTCGTCCTCCATTTCTTCATGTTCTCCTGCACCTTGCTCAACATTTCGCCTGCTACCATGCGCCCTTGTTGATCCCTGTCCCCCATGGTCCCATGCCTGCCGCGTTGGTGATGATGAACGTCTCGACCTTGGTGATGTTGTTGTGTCTTGCGCATATGAATCCTCCTGTAGTTCCTCCCCTTCCTGTTGTCCCACCCCCTGACTCCGAATAGTGTTTAGCGTGTGCTCCAGCATGTAAATGACTGGAATTGTCATGCTGATAATGGCATTGTCAGCGCTAAACATATTCGTCGCCATGTCGAAACTGTGCAGAAGGGTGCCTAGGTCCTTGATCTGAGACCACTCCATCAGGGTGATCTGCCCCACCTCTGCATCTCGTTGGCCCAGGCTATACGTCATGACGTATTGCACCAGGGCTCTGCGGTGCTGCCACAGTCGCTGTAACATGTGAAGAGTTGAATTCCAGCGTGTCGCCACATCGCATTTCAGGCGATGAACCGGCAGGCCGAAAGACTTCTGGAGCGATGCAAGTCGCTCAGCTGCGGAGCTTGAACGGCGGAAGTGAGCAGACAGTTTTCGTGCCCTGTTCAGAAGGCCATCTAGGCCGGGATAGTGTGTTAAAAATTGCTGGACGACAAGGTTCAACACGTGAGCCATACAAGGTACGTGTGTCACCTTGCCCAGGCGAAGGGCCGCACCCAGGTTTGCAGCATTATCGCACACGGCCTTACCAGGCTGCAGGTTGAGTGGAGACAACCATTTATTAAACTCGGACCGCAGAGCTGACCACAACTCCTCAGCTGTGTGACTCTTATTCCCAAGACATGTCAAGCTAAAGACCGCCTGATGCCGTTGCGCTCTGCTGCCAGCATAGTAATGAGGGGTGTGTGATTCCTTCTGCGCAGTGAGAACGCTGGTGGCCTGACCAGGCAGGCTTGGGGCGGAGGTGGAGGACCCAGATGAGGTGGAGGATGCAGAAGCAGTGGCGGAACTTGGACAGACAGAGGATTGACACACAAGTCGTGGGAACGGCAAGACTTGTGCAGCAGACCCTTCACCATCAATCACCATAGTTACCCAGTGGCCAGTCAGCGACATGTAACGTCCCTGTCGATGCTTACTGGTCCAAGTATCTGTGGTGAAATGCACCCGTTCACACACAGAGTTTCTCAAGGAAGCAGTGATGTTGTGTGTGACATGCTGGTGTAGCGCGGGCACACCTTTCTTAGAGAAGTAGTGGCGACTAGGCATCTGGTACTGGGGCACAGCGACAGACATAAGGTCTCTAAAATCCTGTGTGTCCACTAGGCGGAAAGGCAGCATTTCGGTAGCCAACAGCTTACAGAGGGATAGAGTCAACCTCTTAGCTTTGTCATGGGTCGCAGGAAGTGGCCTTTTATTTCACCACATCTGAGGGACAGAGATCTGGCTGCTGTGTGTAGACGGTGTTGAGTAGGGTGTCCCTTGAAAAATGCAGGTTTGTGAGGAAAGTGCAGGCGGAGACATGATGTTGCCTTCATCCAACGTTGGTGCTATCGATGTTTGAGAGAGCTGTACACAATCACTTGTTTCCCCTTCCAAACCAACTGACGACCTACCAAGCAAACTGCCTGTTGCGGTTACAGTGGTGGAAGTTGTGGGTGGAAAAACAGGTGTGACAGCTGTCCCCACAGTCCTAGAAGATGACGAGCGAGCGGATGCACTGGAAGGGGCAGGCGGTGGATGGTTGGCTCCGCTAGGCCGCATTGCAGCACGGTGAGCTTCCCACCAGGCCATATGATATTTATTCATGTGACGATTCATGGAAGAAGTTGTCAAACTGCTGAGGTTTTGACCTCTAGTAAGATAACCATGCCAAATGTTACAGATCACATAATTTGGGCGATCTTTTTTTATATCAAAAAAGGACCAGGCTAGGCAAGGCTTAGAGGCCATGCGACCTGTTGATCCACCCCGAATAATGCTCAGAGGCAGAGTGGTGGCTGAGGATGCAGTTGTAGACGTGCTACCAGTGCTCCGACTGTATCCAGGAAGGCGCAAGGTTACTTCGACGTCGGTTGCATCCTCCTCCACCGCCTCTGTTGACCTCCTCGAGTGTCTGACTGTGGGTTGACAGTAGGTGGGATCTAAAACTTCATCATCAATTGTTGTGTTTGCACTCCCCTCCCCCTCAGACCGAGCCTCTTCTTGCCCTGACCGAATATTTAAGTTGTCATCCCAATCGGGTATCTGCGTCTCATCTTCATCAGTATGTTCCTCATTGTCTATAACCACAGTTGTTGGAAAGGCAGCATTTTGGTAGCCAACAGTTTGCAGATGATGAAAGTCAACCTCCAAGCCATGTCATGCCCTTCTAAAAGCATGTAAAACACAGCGAGGGGACTCCAACCACAGTCTCCCTCGTTTCCACTAACTGGGCCACACACACCCCACTTGACTGGCATCGGTTGAGCCCCCTTTTGAAAAAGAAAAAGATGCTTTGCATGAAGCACTCTCAAAAATACGCGTGCCTTTCCCGTCCCCTGGCTGACCCAGGGGAAGAAAAGTCCTCTGAGAGCCATGACTTGTTCATCTTGGTTCTTTTAGAGACACAGCGAGGGGACTCCAACCACAGTCTCCCTCGTTTCCACTAAATGGGCCACACACACCCCTCTTGACTGACATCAGTTGATGCCCCTTTTCAAAATGAAAAAGACGCTTTGCATGAAGCACTCTCAAAAATACGCTTGCCTTTCCCGTCCCCTGGCTGACCCAGGGGAAGAAAAGTCCTCTGAGAGCCATGACTTGTTCATCTTGGTTCTTTTAGAGACACAGCGAGGGGACTCCAACCACAGTCTCCCTCGTTTCCACTAACTGGGCCACACACACCCCACTTGACTGGCATCGGTTGAGCCCCCTTTTGAAAAAGAAAAAGATGCTTTGCATGAAGCACTCTCAAAAATACGCGTGCCTTTCCCGTCCCCTGGCTGACCCAGGGGAAGAAAAGTCCTCTGAGAGCCATGACTTGTTCATCTTGGTTCTTTTAGAGACACAGCGAGGGGACTCCAACCACAGTCTCCCTCGTTTCCACTAACTGGGCCACACACACCCCACTTGACTGGCATCGGTTGAGCCCCCTTTTGAAAAAGAAAAAGATGCTTTGCATGAAGCACTCTCAAAAATACGCGTGCCTTTCCCATCCCCTGGCTGACCCAGGGGAAGAAAAGTCCTCTGAGAGCCATGACTTGTTCATCTTGGTTCTTTTAGAGACACAGCGAGGGGACTCCAACCACAGTCTCGCTCGTTTCCACTAACTGGGCCACACACACCCCACTTGACTGGCATCGGTTGAGCCCCCTTTTGAAAAAGAAAAAGATGCTTTGCATGAAGCACTCTCAAAAATACGCGTGCCTTTCCCGTCCCCTGGCTGACCCAGGGGAAGAAAAGTCCTCTGAGAGCCATGACTTGTTCATCTTGATTCTTTTAGAGACACAGCGAGGGGACTCCAACCACAGTCTCCCTCGTTTCCACTAAATGGGCCACACACACCCCTCTTGACTGACATCAGTTGATGCCCCTTTTCAAAATGAAAAAGATGCTTTGCATGAAGCACTCTCAAAAATACGCTTGCCTTTCCCGTCCCCTGGCTGACCCAGGGGAAGAAAAGTCCTCTGAGAGCCATGACTTGTTCATCTTGGTTCTTTTAGAGACACAGCGAGGGGACTCCAACCACAGTCTCCCTCGTTTCCACTAACTGGGCCACACACACCCCACTTGACTGGCATCGGTTGAGCCCCCTTTTGAAAAAGAAAAAGATGCTTTGCATGAAGCACTCTCAAAAATACGCGTGCCTTTCCCGTCCCCTGGCTGACCCAGGGGAAGAAAAGTCCTCTGAGAGCCATGATTTGTTCATTTTGGTTCTTTTAGAAACACAGCGAGGGGACTCCAACCACAGTCTCCCTCGTTGCCACTAATTGGGCCACACACACCCCACTTGACTGACATCAGTTGATGCCCCTTTTCAAAATGAAAAAGATGCTTTGCATGAAGCACTCTCAAAAATACGCGTGCCTTTCCCGTCCCCTGGCTGACCCAGGGGAAGAAAAGTCCTCTGAGAGCCATGACTTGTTCATCTTGGTTCTTTTAGAAACACAGCGAGGGGACTCCAACCACAGTCTCCCTCGTTGCCACTAACTGGGCCACACACACCCCACTTGACTGGCATCGGTTGAGCCCCCTTTTGAAAAAGAAAAAGATGCTTTGCATGAAGCACTCTCAAAAATACGCGTGCCTTTCCCGTCCCCTGGCTGACCCAGGGGAAGAAAAGTCCTCTGAGAGCCATGACTTGTTCATCTTGGTTCTTTTAGAGACACAGCGAGGGCACTCTAACCGCAGTCTCCTTCGTTTCCACTAACTGGGCCACACACACCCCACTTGACTGGCATCGGTTGAGCCCCCTTTTGAAAAAGAAAAAGATGCTTTGCATGAAGCACTCTCAAAAATACGCGTGCCTTTCCCGTCCCCTGGTTGACCCAGGGGAAGAAAAGTCCTCTGAGAGCAATGACTTGTTCATCTTGGTTCTTTTACAGACACAGCGAGGGGACTCCAACCACAGTCTCCCTCGTTTCCACTAAATGGGCCACACACACCCCTCTTGACTGACATCAGTTGATTCCCCTTTTCAAAATGAAAAAGATGCTTTGCATGAAGCACTCTAAAAAATACGCTTGCCTTTCCCGTCCCCTGGCTGACCCAGGGGAAGAAAAGTCCTCTGAGAGCCATGACTTGTTCATCTTGGTTCTTTTAGAGACACAGCGAGGGGACTCCAACCACAGTCTCCCTCGTTTCCACTAACTGGGCCACACACACCCCACTTGACTGGCATCGGTTGAGCCCCCTTTTGAAAAAGGAAAAGATGCTTTGCATGAAGCACTCTCAAAAATACGCGTGCCTTTCCCGTCCCCTGGCTGACCCAGGGGAAGAAAAGTCCTCTGAGAGCCATGATTTGTTCATTTTGGTTCTTTTAGAAACACAGCGAGGGGACTCCAACCACAGTCTCCCTCGTTGCCACTAATTGGGCCACACACACCCCACTTGACTGACATCAGTTGATGCCCCTTTTCAAAATGAAAAAGATGCTTTGCATGAAGCACTCTCAAAAATACGCGTGCCTTTCCCGTCCCCTGGCTGACCCAGGGGAAGAAAAGTCCTCTGAGAGCCATGACTTGTTCATCTTGGTTCTTTTAGAAACACAGTGAGGGGACTCCAACCACAGTCTCCCTCGTTGCCACTAACTGGGCCACACACACCCCACTTGACTGGCATCGGTTGAGCCCCCTTTTGAAAAAGAAAAAGATGCTTTGCATGAAGCACTCTCAAAAATACGCGTGCCTTTCCCGTCCCCTGGCTGACCCAGGGGAAGAAAAGTCCTCAGAGCCATGTCCACATTGTCAGTGGACAGACATGTGTGCTTATCTGCCAGCAGACCCCCAGCAGCACTGAAGACAGGTTCCGAGAGAACGCTGGCTGCAGGACACGACAAGATCCCCAAGGCGTACGTGGCGAGCTCAGGCAATTTATCAAGATTGGAAACCTAAAATGAGCAGGGCTCAAGTTGCACAATAATGGAATCGATGTTTCCTTGCATATACTCATATATCTGTGTCTCCTCCTCTTTTTCCTTGTCCAGCTGTTTTGTTTTCGCATGAGTATATGTCCTTGTCACTTTCCCATGTGTTGTGAGTTGTTTGTCACCTTTTGGACACCTTTGAGGGTGTTTTCTAGGTGTTTTTCTGTGTTTGTGATTGCCTGCCATAGTCTCCTATGCAGTTCGAGTTCGGTTCGTCGAACGTTCGACGAGCCGAACTCGAACGGGACCTCCGTTCGGCGAACCGACCTCGAGCCGAACCGGGACCGGTTCGCTCATCTCTACCGCTCACGTGATCACAGGTATACACCGTATACCGATGATCACATTACAGTAAATGACAGCGCCGGTAAAAAATTATTTATCTCCCATCTGGCATGAACAAACACTTCTCCACTTCTTCTCCACTTCTCCACTTCTCCACTTTTTCTCCACTTTTTCTCCACTTTTTCTCCACTTTTTCTACATTTTTTCTCCACTTTTTCTCCACTTTTTCTCCACTTTTTCTACATTTTTTCTCCACTTTATCTCCACTTTTTCTCCACTTTTTCTCCACTTTTTCTCCACTTTTTCTCCACTTTTTCTCCATTTTTTCTCCACTTTTTCTCCATTTTTTCTCCACTTTTTCTCCACTTTTTCTCCACTTTTTCTCCGTTCTTTTTCTATGGTCGGTCTACCCATTAGCTCTGTCGTGCATAGTGTAGCTCTACACCTACTGCACATGTTACTTTATGATTGACATCTCTTTCGTACCAGAGCTGTCTAAGCCTACTCTGACCCCATATTTGTCATTACTATATTGTCCTTGTACTGTATTATGACATTTGTATCATGTGTTTCATTTCTTGCTGTGTTGCAATTTTTTTGCTGCATCCCAATTGTACCTCTACATTGTTCGAGTTTATGTTATTGTTCTATCACTCAGATGTGATACTGATTATTGTCATTTTTCATGATTACATGCAGATAAGTCCAATCTGACGAAGGCTCAGGCCGAAACGTCATTTGTAACTTGTTTTGGACAAAAACATATATGCTTATGAAAAAAAAAATTTCTTAATACGGACCAATAAAGAGTGATTTTGCATTACTATCTGTTGTGACTTACTGACTTAGTCTGGGAGATTTAGAGTGCCGAGGTTGCTCACTAATTTTATCTATTATTACCTCTGAGCACCTATATACCAGTGAGCAGAGCTTCCTCTACAGTAGTTCTCCTGATTAGGCATGCCCTTACCTCATGAGCAGGGCATTGCAGCTTTGGTAGCAACCATTACGACATGGACTCTGCTGCTGTGGACCCGGGGAGAGTGAGTGCAGATTCATTGCACCCATACTCCTCACATTAAGGGTCCACACTCCTAGGAAATGGGGGATACGTTCCCTGAGTGTCTCCCCCCCATATTCTAGATGGTCCAGAGTCATCGTGGGACCCCTTTTTTTTTTCTTACAATAAATTGGTGAAAGAGGAAATGTTTTGGGGACTGTTTTTTCAAATAAATTTCTTTTGTCGATTTTTTGTTTTTGTTAGTACTGACAGTTTATGATGTTGGGTATCTAATAGACGCCATGACATCACAAACTGCTGGGCTTGATCTCAGGTGACTTTACAGCTAGTATCAACCCGATTTATTACCCCGTTTGCCACTGCACCAGGGCACGGGATGAGCTGGGGTGAAGCTCCAGGATTGGCGCATCTAGTGGATGCGCCACGTCTGGGGTGCCTGCGGCCTGCTATTTTTAGGCTGTGAAGGCCCAATAACTATGGACCTTCCCACCCTGAGACTACCAGACCACAGCTGTCCGCTTTACCTTGGCTGGTGATCCAATTTGGAGGGGACCCTACTTTTTTTGTGTAATTATTAATATTTATAAGATAATTATAAAAAAGAGCCTGGGGGGACCTCCACATTGGATCCCCAACCACGGTAAAGCTGCCAGCTGTGGTTTTCAGGCTACAGACGTCTGCTTTACCCTAGATGGCTATCAAAAATGGGGGGACCCAACGTCATTTTTTTTTAACTATTTTTTAAATAAAAAAAATTAATGGGCTTCCCTGTATTTTGATTGCCAACCAAGGTAACGACAGGCAGATGGGGATGGCAACCCATAGCTGTCTGCTTTATCTGCGCTGAGAATCAAAAATACCGCGGAGCGCTATGTCATTTTTTTAAAGATTTATTTTTACAGCACTGTGATGTCCAGCAATCAAAATACAGGGAAGCCCATTTTATTTTTAGTTATTTAAATAAATAATTAAAAAAAATATATATGGGCTCCCGCTGCATTTTTTGTATTGCTAGCTAAGGGTAATCTAAGCAGCTACTGGCTGCTAACCCCCACTGCTTGGTGTTACCTTCACTGGCAATGGAAAATCCAGGGAAGCATTTTTTAATTTTTTGGCCAAAAAACTACAAAAAAAGGACGTGAGCTTCGTCATATTTTTGTATGCTAGCCAGGTATAGCAGGCAGGTGCTGGAAGAGTTGGATACAGCGCCAGAAGATGGCGCTTCTATGAAAATGCCATTTTCTGAGGCGGCTGCAGACTGCAATTCGCACCAGTGGGGCCCAGAAAGCTCAGGCCAACCTGTGCTGCGGATTCCAATCCCCAGCTGCCTAGATGTACCTGGCTGGACACAAAAATGGAGCGAAGCCTACGTCATTTGTTTTCTAATTATTTCATGAAATTCATGAAATAATAAAAAAAGGGCTTCCCTTTATTTTTGGTTCCCAGCCGGGTACAAATAGGCAACTGGGGGTTGGGGGCAGCCGTACCTGCCTGCTGTACCTGGCTAGCATACAAAAATATGGCGAAGCCCACATAATTTTTTCAGCAAAAAACTTCTGCATACAGTCCTGGATGGAGTATGCTGAGCCTTGTAGTTCTGCAGCTGCTGTGTGTCT
Organism: Anomaloglossus baeobatrachus; assembly: GCF_048569485.1. NCBI lineage: Eukaryota > Metazoa > Chordata > Amphibia > Anura > Aromobatidae > Anomaloglossus > Anomaloglossus baeobatrachus. The sequence goes on along the minus strand of NC_134362.1, from coordinate 149,396,389 downwards.
GTATGGAGAAGAGCAGACAGCAGCTGCAGAACTACAAGGCTCAGCATACTCCATCCAGGACTGTATGCAGAAGTTTTTTGCCCACCAAAAAAATGACGTGGGCTTCGCCATATTTTTGTTTGCTAGCCAGGTACAGCAGGCAGCCACGGGCTGCCTCCAACCCCCAGTTGCCTATTTGTACCCGGCTGGGTACCAAAAATATAGGGAAACCCTTTTTTTTTTAATTATTTCACTTATTTCATGAAATAATTAAAAAACAAATGACGTGGGCTTCGCCCCATTTTTGTGTCCATCCGGGTACAACTAGGCAGCTGGGGATTGGAATCCGCAGCACAGGTTAGCCCGAGGTTTCTGGGCGCCTCTGCTGCGAATTTCAGTCCGCAGCCGTCCCAGGACAATGCCGCTCTCATAGAAGCACCATCATCTGGCGCTGTATCCAACTCTTCCAACATCCCTGGAGACGGGTGCTTTTTGGGTAATCATGAGTTAATACTGGCTTTGTTTTACTAGCCAGTATTAAGCCAGAGATTCTTAATGTCAGGCACGTTTGACCCGCCATTAAGAATCTCCAATAAAGGGTTAAAAAAAAGACACCACACAGAGAAAAAAATACTTTAATAGAAATAAATACACAGACACATTAGAGACTCCATCTTTATTACCCCCTGTCAGCCCAATAAATCCCCAATAAACCAGCGCTGATAAGAGGTTTTTAATTATAAATTATAAGCAGCAATTTCAGCGTTCCAAGTGCCTTTAAATGAATTTGAAGAAACTGCACTTCAGGATTGTAGTGAGGATTGTAGTGAAGATGAGGTGCCCCAGCCCATTACTTGATGGGCTGGGGCACCTCATCCTCACTACAATCCTCACTACAATCGGGAAGCAGCATGCAGCCTTCACTCCGTGAGTGATCAGTGCTGCTAGCGGTAACAGCGGTAACGCTGACAGACGCGTTGCCATAGCAACGGTGCTCCCGGAGCTGCGGTTAACGGTGACGTCACCGCTAACTACGTTGCTATGGCAACGGTGATCTCCGTTAATGACCGGCTGTGTCAGCCGGGTCCCTAACGGAACGGGGAGTCGACCGTCTGCTAGAGCATAT